>NC_136488.1:87637086-87698515 GCF_053919585.1 Euprymna scolopes
ATCTATTTATCAATGTTGGACAAACTAATGCAGACGTCAGAACAAGTAGTGGATTATTGTCAAACGACGAAGTTATTCGCATACGAAATGAAATGCATGACCTGTGGCATCAGGTGCTTTTTTTAATGTTTGTTCGGCAACGTTCGGCCTAATCCGGTAGTTTACGTCGGGTCCGAGTGAACCCGAACGGACGCTTAGATACGTCCGGTATACAATATGCACTATTACCAATTTAGGTAAACGAACTAAAAAGACTACAAAATAAATAAATAAAAAATCAGAAGCAAAAATATATCCGATAAGATTTTTTATTAGTGAATTTTAAAACCGAAAAGAAAATAACTACTCCTGCATAATTACCATAAATTCAGAAGTTTCTTATTTACATCCTAGGACTGACTTTTATTTCAGACTTTGAGATAGAATACTTACTCTAAATCTGTTACTAATGTTGCTCAAGAAATGGACGGGTCATTCTATTGTTTCAGGAACAACCTAAAATCTGAAAAATTCCTCAACTATGATGCTGTTACGTCTTATGATTATCGCTTTAATAGCAACTAAAAATGGACAGAAGACAAAGTATAATTTTTAACAGATTTATTCAACAACTTACAGATTAAATGGTAAAGTAGAGGCGGCTGGATGTGTGATAATTAAAGCCTGTAATTACGTTTATTTTACCTTCCAAAATTGTCATGGCTCATCCTCATTTCAAGAGCGACCACTCTCTCTTCGTCGGCCCAAGGAAAACAACTATTACATTTTTTTAGCTTGCACACCAGATACGCTCTTAGATGGACTGATCCTGTCACATCAAGACCCACTTTCCTGCCTTGACAAAATTAAAAATTCGATTTCAGAGAATGATCCCTACATTCTACAGCCGCTTCCCCACGGAAGAGCCGTTGTTAATCTTTCTTTACACTATGCTTATTTCCATGAATAGCGTTCGACCAAGTTTCTATATCGTATTCGTCCTAAGATATTCACAGCAATAGCTCGTCTTTCTACCACAACTGCAGAGAATTTCCCCTTATTTTCCCATATGCAAAACATCATACGAAATTTGCATGAACAAAGTTTCTTTCTCAATAACTTCCCGTTTGATGAGCACATTATCAGATGATTACTTCCCTACAGACTATAACATAGCCGCCTTCAAATCCAACTTTCACCAACAAGTAATAAAATTCTATTATTCCGTTCATCACTTTTCATCCTTACAATACTCTACATCATTCAATTAATAATCCATCGAACTCATCAACCCTTATAGTTAGCTTCTAACCTTGATAATGTACAGCATCATCACATTGATATGGCGATTCTCATTAGATCACTAAAGTTAAACGGCATTGAGCGTGATCAGTATCAGATGAGTGACAGTTTGGGAATATGAGGTGCTGTTTGCTAAGTGGACATGTATATTACCTTGGGGAAATTAACGTCACTATCTTGCACAGTTCAAAGTCACACTTGGGCAAGATGTAGCACCTGTTAGCCTCAATCTGATGTTCTAGGAAGTTATCAAACAGGAGTCCATGACCCGTAATAAATGCTATATGTCCAAGAAGGATGGAGTGGTCTGTTATAAAATCAAAACGGATAGAGAAAGTCCGTTAGCTCTGTAAGTGTTACAGACAAAATATCAGCTTTCGATTTGGCAGAAATCAACACAAGGTTTTCAAGGCTTAGAATGAATAAGCTTGAGCGCCCGGCGTTACCTGGGTGTTTGGAAGTTTGTGTGCTGAGCAACACCAAAAAATAAAGTGATAGTAGGCAGGCAGGCTTAAATCCAAGCCGTGAAGAAGAAAAAGAACGTGAAAAAAAGGTGACGTCTTTGCCGTTGCGTCCATCCCCAAAGCGAAAGGCTAGTCAATTGAAAAGAGGGGATGACTTTCGAAAATATCGGCGAAAAAAGCTATCCCTCTGTGTAGAAAAGTGCCCAGTTGAAGGTGAAGGAAATAATGTTTTTAGCCAGTTTTCGATATTTGTCATCCGAAGGGTCGAGCTTCAAAACGATATCGAACTCCTGAAAATCCGTCGCCTCTGTCGAAAGTTTAGTCAAACATACATACATAAATACATACATACATACATACATACATACAAACAGTCAGGCATGATTTGTATTATAAATGAATCCATCTATCCATGAATCCATCCAAAGTTACAACTAATATGAATAATTCTAATTTATTCTTATTTTTTCCAAGGTAGTTACAATTTACGATTTTATCTAAAAAGTGAAAATCGAAAATAATTGTGAGATTAGTTTATATTGTGTGTGTGTGAGAGAGGAACGTTCTCTATCAAACTCGGAAACTCCTATCAATGTTTGGTCTACACAGCTTAAACTTGATATATAGTGGATTTGTAACAAATTCGAGTGGGTTTTTTGCCGATAAACATAGCTGCTAAGAGGTCAACACTGAAAAATTAGAATATGACAAGCATAAGCTGTCTTAAAGTGCTATTGGCCTGATGTCCAAATATACATTTAACTTGGTTACATTTTACCGTTTTCGTACACATTTGACGATAGCTCAAACGGTAACAACTAAGGCTGGAGCGCTAAATGTTTAGGGTTAGATATTGGCTAGTGGCGAGAAAGTATTTTTTTTTTAACTTTTGAAATCGTTGCTACATATTAGGTACAGCTTAATAATCAATGCAAAATAGACTACATTGATAAATACAAAATCAGCATAAATTAGAATATTATAATTAACCATATTTTTTGGTCGTGCAACGTCAGGAGCAAAAGAGAATAGGCTCTATAATAATAGTAATGAATACGAAATCTTAACTTAACATACTATATTTACGTTTATTTTTCGACTAGGCAACGCCGGACCGCTTTCATATATATATATATATATGAATAAAAAGGAAAAACCTAAAAGAGTAAAAACCAAAATAAATTCAACGTTTCGTCCCTATTTCAGGGGACATCATCAGGATTTCTAGGCGAGGATGTACAGGAATACGGTCATATATCACATGCGAAAGAGGAGAAGTTCAGTTCTCTTTCTGTTCTGGAGAGCTGAACTTCTCCTCTATCGCATGTGATATATGACCGTCTTCCTGTACATCCTCGCCTAGAAATCCTGATGATGTCCCCTGAAATAGGGACGAAACGTTGATTTTATTTTGGTTTTTACTCTTTTAGGTTTTTCCTTTTTATTCACATAACGTCTAAAGCAGCGTTTATATCTTGCTTTATTTCATTAATATATGTAAGGAGCGTATTAATTTTCAAACATAATGAATTATAAAGTAAAAATACTGAAAGGTTAAGCTAACTGGCTTCGACTCTAGCTCAACAGAACTATATCGAAGTAAGGATTACTATTCAAGGAGAAGAAATTTGAGGCTAAAAAAATTATAGTTACGGTAAAAAAAAAAAGTGAAGAGAAAAAGAAATCACCAAGTTCGAAGAAAGTAACGTCGGTCGAAACGTTGCATGATCAACACCCAAAACGAAAGCAATAGTGAACTAATGAAAATTTAATTCATTTATTTCCAGTGAAAATTGTCTAAAAAGCAAAAATCATAATTAGTTTGGAGATTATTTATAACAATGAGATTCCTTTATCTTTGGTTTGGTTGGCGGAGGATGCAATCGAATCTGGGCACATATTACAAAACCAAATGCAATAGGATCCAGTTTCCGGCACACCTATTTTAAGATGATCATTTCGTTTGGAGTGTGAGGGAGAGGCGACGACCTGGCAGACAAAGGTAAATTGGGACTCATGTTTGTGAAAGGTCTTTGAATTATTGAACCAGTCAGTTCTGCTGTAAACGATACGGGTGAACAAAAACAGGTCTTCAGCGTCAGACTAAATAAAAGGTTAATAAATGAGCCAGAGCGGAGAAGGAGGGGAGTCTGTTCATGATTGATCTGTTTAGCATCCATTTCTAAATAAGATGGGATCAATAATCTTTATAAAGAAGGTAAGGTGTGTGTGTGTGTGTGTGTGTGTGTGTGTGTGTGTGTGTGTGTGCATAGTAAAAAGAAGCACAAGCAAACAAAACAGTCAACTTCCATTATAAATTTATTTCGCCTCATTAAAGCTTTTTCAAATCAGAATGTTGATTAAGAGCTGTCGCCCAGCTATTAAAAAAAAACAAAAACAAATACACCGCTTGTATTTTACTGAGAATGTTATGGAAAGAAAAGTTGGACTTGTGTGGAGGGGGTAAGAAGGAGAAGCAAACAATAGTACAATGCTACCATTATCGCGAGATGTCAACGCTCACCCTACACCCCAGCAGAATGCGTTAAACTATCTGACCTATAAATAGCAAATGGATTACACGTCAATAACGGAAATTGTCTCTAATTTGCATCCAATCAAGTTATTAAAGCTATTAAATTGCGAAACGTCTCTGCTTAATCAAGTTACAGAAAAGTTAAATGAATCTTACTATTAAAATGTGCTCAATAATATTTATAAAGAAGGTAAGAAATTCATATATATTATAAATTAGTGAAAAGAAGAAACAAGCTGACAAAAACTTAATCAACTCTCATTATAAATTTACTTCGACCCAATATGGTCTTTTCAAATGAGTATGTTGGATAAGAGTTGTCGCCAGACTTAAAAATAAATAAATAAACACGTGCAGGGAAAGGAAGATGTAGGTGCGAGAGAGTAAGGAGCATAAACAAAAATCAGTGCAATGTCACCATTGGGACGAAATGTCAACGCTCACCTATACGCGCCAGTAGAATGCATTAGACTATCTGACCTATAAAAATCAAATGGATTAAAAAAAGACCATGGCGCTAATTGTCTCTAATTTTCATACAATGAAGTTTATTAACACTATTCAATTGTGAAACCTCTGGTTATTCATTCACGTACAAAACGATTCTTAATCGAATGAAAATCCAGAAGCTTCATCGGATCTTTACCGTCCCTAATTAACTGTCTCCCCATGAGGGCAGAATGTGATACAATAACGGTTTTTAAAATCGAGCTCCCAAAAACATGCAGTCTGGATTGAGATAAAATAATAATTACTACAGTCTTAAAGGATATTTCCTTCGCCGGCACAGAGCAGAATAGTATTAAAACAGACACTACACATTGAAAAGTCTATTTCAGAAAAATACAAAAAATAATTAGGCACTAGGTCATTCAAAAGTGATCGGGATGGGTTATGGTTATCCTTAATACTGTACCATATATATATTTTTATCATATTCCTAGCTAGAATCTTCAATCACCATAAAGCTACTTACACTTACGCGGTCGTCCTACTTAAGATTCACAAATCGATTTGATTTTTATGCATTTTGATGTTTACAGCTAGTTTGCTTTTTCATATTCACGTGTAGTGGTTCATGACGAGTGTGTTATGAAAAGGGACAGACACCAGAAAGTAAGAAAGCAAAACTAGATAAGTTTGAAGATGACACTAGGAAAAGGCTAGATTCGAACCCAGTAGGCACGTGTTAAAAGATGAGGAATGCAGAACGATTGGCATTGTTCTCGCATAATGATTAAAAATAAGTCAGATATTGAACAATTAAAATTGTAGAATTCTTTGTTTGCCAAAAGTGTGTTTGGGCAGACATATGTAAAATGCACGTGAAATTTATTCACGTAGAATAGCCGCACTCTGACGTCATAAAGAAAGGAGATTTTCAATATATTGAGACAGGGTTCTAAGTTAGGGAAACAAGCTGAATCACAGACAGTGGTAGAGTCAGTTAGAGACAGCGACTCAGTTGATCTGATGCCTTGTAGTCGAAAAGACTCGATCCCTGACATCATCAATCAGACGAACTGATGAATAAAGAAATCATCAAATATTTATCAACTGTTGTCTTCGTCTGTCGACATTCCACCAACTGAAAAGGTAAATATGTTTTGTTCATCATCTCTTAAACTTTGTATAACCCTCCTCCAAGTAATGTGCCTCCTCCATCATAAATAAAGTATCTCCCCCTTCTCTGTGTTAACAAAAACTGTTGCAGAAATGTCCCAGCTCCGTAATAATAATATGAAGTCCACAAAAATCGTCACGTGTGTGTAATCTATATAAATATCGTCATCCTTGTTCTGAGTCCCCCGTTATATGTGTCTCCAATATGACCCCTACTATTCAACATGTAGTTCTTCCTGGTGAGTATTTGAGGTATTCACCCAATGTCGGGCATTCCACCTGCGACTTAAAGTTGAAGTTTATGGGGAATACACATTCACATGCAGTCTCCAATTAGAGGAAATAACATACAGCACCAACGTATCTAATTAGAACTCATTTTTGTACTAACCAGAATCTACTTCGTTTATCTAACTAAAATAATGAGTCAACGTCATATATTCGAGCTTAGTTTCCCATTATTCGACCTCAAAGAATTCCATGATAATAGCGACGATAAAAGACCAGCATTTAGAAAGGCAGGAAGGCCATCCGAGAATAAGTTTTAATGTCGATTCCAAAATGTTTCCCTATTCTCCTCAATACTGGTAGAACATAGTTATTCCATGTATTTCTACCAACATTTTCTTTAATTTACAATTTGGAGCGATTATTAGGAGTCCTCATGCAGGGTTTCTTGTCTGCTATTTTTTCACACTAGGTTTATTTTGAACTAAAACAAAAATGCTTTAAATTAGTTTCAACACCAAATAGGCTTATCCATATAGGTAGAAGAGTAATTTATGCAAGCCTTTTTAATGACATAGATATGTTGCATGTTTGTTTTATTTTTTTCTAGCTATTTCTTTTCTTTAAATTATAGTAACAAATACCCGGATCTCCTTTTTAGGAAATGGGGTACGTTGGAATGTAGATATTTATTTTTGAATGCGACAAACTTCTACATGTTTTTATTTCATCCCGGAAGTTGATAAACTTATTGTGAGATTTTCATCTATATCTATATCACTTGTGTTCAAAGTGAAAAAAAAAAATGAAATAAAACAATAATTATTTCAGAAGAAACCAATAACCAAAAATCGAGTGTCAATATAGAAAAAAAAACAACTGGTTCAGAGCATTGTAAATCTTTAAATAACCAACTACAAACTCCCTGAAAGACGACAAAGAGACGATTGGCAAATACGCGCGAAATGCTTTACTAAGGAAAATAGGCAAGTGAACTCTAGAAAGGAAACTTTGTTTACCATAACTGACCAATAAGAAAATATAAATTGTACTCGGGCAGTCAATGCGAAATCTGAGAATTCTGGGCCAATCTGTGGTTCTGTGGCCCTTTAATCTTATGTTGTAAATGAACAACTTCTAACAAATAAATATATTGTTTTTTTTTATTTTATTTTTGTTGTTGTTTTCTGTCCAAAAAAATACAAAGAATTGTTTCTGGAATCGGGAATTGGGATCAATTTTTCCCAATTCTGATACCACAAAGCGTTACAATTTTCCCATTGTTGAGTCCGATTTATCGTCCCAACACTAATATATACTAGAATTTTAAAGATGTTGACTTACACCGAGTGCTTTATGACAAATTAATGGTCGGCTATGGTTAGATTTCTAGTGATTATTTGCATTAAATATCATTCCACATTAATTGTGACGAGCGTATATCATAATACTGAATTCTTATCATAAAGGTCAATATAAAATTTCAGCCAGATCGGCTCAGTACTTTACGAGAACCAAGTACAGCGGACATGCAGATACAATATATAAGACAATAATTTGTATTAAAGCTTGCAATACATTTAGAAACACGTGACTATATTTCGTCCCTATAAAGATTTCCGAGTAAATTGAAGCTGTACTTTACAAAAACGAGTAAAAGATATTAGGTAAAGCAAAGTTTAAAAAAAAAAAAGGGATGAAAATCTGAACGAAAAAGACAAAAAAAAAAAGACAAACAGTAAAGTTTATATATTCTTTTGTGATATATTAAATTATAAAAAAAAAAAATGAAGAAAGTGGTTAGATTTATGAGTCCACGCAGAGTTGGCTAGACACGATATAGTATTTTGTTTTGGCTGTAAATTCCGACTTACAGAGAACTGGAATTTAAGTATATGAAAACAATTCCATTTGTAGGTTGTTTTCGTTTATGCTGCTTAAAGAAAAATGCTTGGAAAGAAATAAAAAATGTTCTTTTGAATTTTGAGTTCTGAACAAAGTACCATAGAATCGGGTTTTGAATGTAAAAGACATTTTGGAATGAGATGACGAGGAATTTTTGGTGCCATACTAAAGAAAAAAAACAGGGAGAGAGACAGGATTGAAAACAGTGAAACCCACGAGTGACTGCGTTTCAATTAGTTCAGTGAGTTCTCTTTTGTGCTTGAATACTAAACTGACTGCCTGGAAATTGTGACAGCCCAACATCTACATCGGCAAGTATGGCTCTTATTCGAGCGTGGATGATTGTTGCACGCTTTCTATTTGTAAGCAACGTTAATGATGTACCGTTGTTTACAGGCGAATAAAAATAAATAGACAAAGGGACTCGTTGTTTCTATATCATCTGTTTCTTTTGATTCACGGTTTACTACACGACTCGTCTCTAAAGGTGAGCTTCCCACTCATCTAAAAGCCAAGGAAGATATACCTTTTTTGGAGACTAAGTTCGGACCATTATGAAAACTATTTGAAATTATGAATACTAGGGCAACGATCAAACAGGATCCAAAGAACATCGAGTCCCATGAGCAGAAAACAGGATCTTGGAGTGGACTCCTTAAACATGGGTCATATAGTAAGCCTCCCCACGTACAATTACGAAACAACCACTGAAGGCCAGAAGGAAACAATTTCAAATTTAATTGAGATTATATTTTTAGGCTATATAGTGTTTATAAAATCGACGGTACAGCATCGGAATTATGTTGTACATGTGTAAATGAAGAGTTTTGTTTTATGTATGTAGATATAGCACTCTATAATTTGCTTTGTGGTACGTTTCCTTTTTTATTTAGTCTTTAGTTTGTGTTGATCATACTTATTTACCTGCATTGGGTCTGTTATATACGGTTAACTCAAATCGTCGTTATCATCATCATCATCATCATATACTATGAATCCGAAGATTCTATTCTCGGTAATTTCCTCGATAATTTTCTAGTCAATAGAAAAACATGTGGTACTTGCGGCAGTGTCCGCGTTAAAGTTGCCAACATCCTAAGCGAAAGTGATTCTATGAAACGAACTCAGTTCGAACTTGGAGCATTCAGGTTGTCAGTCCGTGTGGTTAATTACTTTCTCATCGTCACCTCCCTGAAATAAAAGGGGCCAACATTTTCTAGGAGGCTAACAAGGTTCACCGTGTCGTTGGCTATTAAAGAGGTCTGTTCTGATCATGACGCGCATATATTTCTTCCGAGTTCCATGGATTTTATATTTGTTTGCCAACCTTAGGTTATGATTTTTCTTTACCTATAATCCTATCACACAAATGATGTTTTTTTCTACAACCTAAGAATAATTTACTAAAAATAAAATTAAACAAAAAGAAAAAAAAACTTAATACGGACCTTATATGGTTGAAAGTTTCCACATTAATTTCTTTAAGGTAAATAAATTATTTATTTCAAAGAAAAAAACAATACCATTTTTGGATATCTTAAATTTCTGATACCTCAAAAGTGCCAATACAGTAGAACCCCGGGATATGGCATTAACAAAATACGGTACAGTATACATCTATATATCTATAAAAGCGAACGTGTCTGTGTGTGTACATTTCCCTACACAATAACTGTCAATTTTTAGTCTACTGACTCGAATTTTGATATACAGGGTACTGAATTTTGGAAAATCTTTGTGGTCCGTTTTCGGCCAGAAATTTAGCTGTTAAGGGGGTCAAAGTTCAACGATTTAACTTTTGATAACAATTTTGGGTCTAAACACTTGAAATTTTAGATATAGGTTCCTTGGACATGGATCTAACTTAATAACTTGATCTGAGCCCAAAAACAATAAATTTTAAGGGGTCATAAAGGGGGTAAAAGTTTAAAAAAATTGATTTCTACCAAATTACTCAGACAATTTCTGGTCAAAATATTTGAAATTTTACATGAAGGGTATTCAGAGATAGGGCAAGCTTTTTCATCGGTTTGGATCGAAAATTTTTAGTTACCAATATATAAATGTACGTATATATGTATGTTTGCATGTCTGCCTAAAACTTTCGACAGAGGCGACGGATTTTACCACGATCAGTATCGTTTTAAAGTTCGACCTTTCAGACGCAAATATCGAAAAATTGGCTAAAAATATTAATATCTTTACCTTTAACTAGGCACTTTTCTACAGGGGGGTCGCTTTTTTCGCCGATATTTTTTAAAGTTATCCTCTCCTTTAGATTGTCTAGCCTTAATTTAAACATAACTCGCTTAAGGTTTGGCGGTGGGCGTAACCGCAAAGACGTCAGGTTCCCCCCCCCGTTCTTTTCCTCCTTCTCGGTACGGGTTCGAGCCTATCTTCCTACTAACATTTTTTTTTTTGCTCAACATACACATCCAAACACCCGGGCAACGCCGGGCTGAAATGCTAGTATGTATATAATCAAATAATATTATAAATAACACTGTAAGGCGGGGCAAATACCGTAACCAGGGACCGGAAACACATCGTATTCCACATCGTAACCACAAAAAAATATATATCTTACAGCCACCGTATCCCGGTGTTCTAATGTATTATTTTATTAACCAAACCACCTAAACCACTTGTGGCTCAAGAAAAGAAAAGTTGGTTAGTTTATTTATTTAAGGCAATTAAATAAATTTTAAAGAAAAATATATATATATCGTTTCTGTCTTTCTTAAATTTTTATTAATGTTTAACTATGTTGAAATAACAGTGTACTATTATAGACATTGCTAGATATTTCCAATTCAGAACGATGATTAGTATTTGTTTTACTGCCTTATGATGCGCAAACCAAGAGTTTTCGAACCCCTAGATATATATAGAACATATTCCAGAACTTACACCAATTTTCCAAACAGCTTGTACAGAAAGAAGTATAAAACCAAATTTTACGGTCTATATTCAACTTGTTATGTCGTTTCTGCTTTTATTGTTATTGTCTGCAGTTGTGTCATGTGTTATTTTTGTCTGTTCATTTAATTAACACTGCATTGTACAAACTAGCATGGTTGTAAAATATCTTGTAACAACAATTCACTGGTCATTTCTTTATTAAACCCTGCACAGGTGTTACATGCCTGAGCACTTGTTAGAAATAAGAACGAAAAGCGCTAATAGAACAATTGAATTTCAATTACCACCAATATTATCTGGTTAATTGCCGTGTCGCAATTAGTAACATATCCAAAAATTGCTAACAATGATAAAGTAAAAAAAAAAAATTATTATTAATGAACATAGTGTTCTAAAAAAATGTAAGCTATACTTAAATAATGAACGGATTTCAAATTTTGAGTTATTTCCTTTGTTTAAATTACATTTCCAAATATAATAATGGCGGATCAATGGATCACAAGTTTAAATTAACACAAAAACTAAGTAGATAACAAAGTTTTAATGAAAATTTAATTTTGTGATTTACATTTGTCGTTCTTATTCCAAACATGTACCGTTTCTTGTGCTGCTGTTGTCTTTTATAGCAACATCTCGGGATAGCATGTTTTTTTGGTTTTATTTATTAAGGAGCCACGACTTATCAAGGCCAGAGGCCACTTAAGGGTTAATGACTGCACAGTGATCAAACGGAACATGTCGTAGTAATCGTTAGTGGTGGAAATTTGGTAAATTGGATTACTTAAACGGACGGCTCATCAAGAATTTGTTCACGTTGGACTTGAAGAAAACCATCTTGTCAGTTGGAAAGCTGGAAAACGCCGAGTTCCACAGGCGAGCAATTCTAAGAAGGAAGCGTTGTTCATGGAATCTATGTTTATGTTTAGGCACAAATAAACAGTGGAAAAAATTATCGATAGTGGTTTCAGCTAGATAAGTGTTTTTCGTAAAAGTCAGAACAGGGTAGGGCATAGATCGGAGCTCAGACAAGCACTTGCCATGAAAATAACGTTAAAGCAAATACAGGCTCGCAACGTCTCTTCTGTAGGAAAGAGAAATGGGCATTTCTTACTAGGCTACGATGTCTATTTTGAATTGATTTTTGTCAATGCAGGATAAGATGCTTCTAGCAGCTCCTGCCAAGATGTGGCAACAATACTCCATCCTTAGACGTAATTGGCTCTTATACAGGTAGAGAATTACATCAGCATCAAAACATCTACTGGAACGATAGAACGATCCCACCAATAGTTATTGTTGTGCACATATCTCGAAAACATTTTAACTGAAAAAGAATAGTAAATGATAATAATCTGGATACTTTTATGATGGTTAAGTTAAGAGCGTGTTTTACACGACGACTTTATTCGTACTCATTAACGATACGAAACGGTTTGTGTCACTTTTCAGAGTTTGATTTGAAAAACCTAGCAAGGTGATGGTTTCATATTTTAATAATAACAGAAATAAAATCTATATATCTATCAAAGTGCAAATGTGTGTGAGGACACTTCTCAACTTATATACACAACGAATTTTGGATCTAAACACTTAAAAGTTGGTATATAGAATATTTACATTAGTGGAAAATTTTTAATTGGTTTTCCTCCGGGGGTAAAATAAACAAAAACAAAGAAAACGGGATGCTAAAGGGTCAAAATTGAAAATTTGGTACGTGGAGGTCGTCAACTGTTTCACGACTGCGCATGCATGAATCTTTCACGTTACAGATTAATTACGTTAAGAATAAGTATATTTAAAAACAAATTTTAAGGATCATGTCAGGCTGGCCTAATGGTTATGATGCTTGACTCGCTGCGTTTAGATTTTTGTTTCGATCTCAGCTCGAGTATTTTTTCTTACTTACGAAAACCAGCCTCCTAATGAATGTATGTGTGTGCGTGTGTGTGTGAGAGAGAGAGAGAAATTTGGTATATAGGGCATTCGGACGCGTGAAAAACTGTTCAATCAGTTTTCATTCGCAAAAGGCTGCTAAAGTGTCAAAAGTGAAAGATTAGTACGTGTGGTATCATCAGATTTTTATCTCTTTGTCAACTGTTTCACGAATGTGCATGCGAAAATCATTCATCTAGTAAACTCCTTATGTTAAGAATAAGTAGGTTTGAAAACACTTCTTACAATTGTGGCAAACTGGTCTAATGGTTACCGTACTTTACTCTCTGTGTTTAAGTTTTGGTTTCAATTTCACCTCGAGTATTTTTTGTATTTACAAGAATTGAACTGTTCAGAACAAAACAGGATACTCGCATGCCTATGTGTCAGTTTCTTTCAATTTTTTTTTAATTCGTTTTTATTTTTTTATAAGAAATTAAACGTTACGTTTATGACCTCATGTATTTCTGTTTATAATAAATAAAAAATTTGCATGAATTAAAATATAATATTTATGTATACTTGAGGACCGGGCAACGCCAAGCAACTATACAATAATGTACAATAATATCATATAGGTACGTACTCGTACGGCCACCTCTTTTTTTAAAGATTGAAACGCCCGGTCGCCAAAGATGTAAAGAAAATATTAAAACAGAAAACATATGATGTCGTTGTTGTGTTGAACGTGAAACTCGAACTAAAATACACTAAGGTTTATGATCACAGTGCAGTATCTTTTCAGTTCATTGGTGGTACAATGGGATCTCCATTTGCGCCAGACGTACACAGAAGAAATATGTCAAAAAGCCTTTCCAAGTTTCGGAAATAGCCTCCCATAACAATATAAGGAAATTACACTCATGAGATTATTGAAATAAATGTTTCAGTTTGAATAAAGGTGGTAATATAATATCGTGGTGTCTGTGTTTGTGTCGTACTTCCAGCAGATGGAAATATATCAAGCTCTTGCAAAGGTTTTGGATATAGTAATAAGACAAAGATATACAATAGATGAAGTATATGCTTGTGGAATTTCCACGGGTCTCCTCATCATCATCAACAACAGCAACAATAACATCAACAATATTAAGTCGAGAAAAATCGACTTAATATACCTTTTTGTTTTGAAGACACTGGCCAATAATTGGTCCAAATAACCGTCAAAAGTGATTTTGTCCCGCTCTTCTGTTAATAAACATATTCCGGTCAAATGTAGACGCGGAAACCCGGCTAAACAGTTAACAAAATTTATGTTATTTGTTTATTCATTTCTATATACACGATTGATATCTAAACTCATGAACCGATCAGCATGAACTTTAAAATGTAGCATAAGAGGCCGTAATGTGAACTATATATAGATTCATACAAACAAATTTTAAAAAGGGGTTTAGAATCGCATTTTTTAGAATGGAAATCATATACTGATCTTGTATGAAAATAAGGATTTTAGATAGGTTTATCACTGCAGCTGGATTTTTATATATAAAATATAAAAGTGGTGCAAAAGTTGTTTTCGAACTTCATTTTACCCGTCCTAGGACAGTTATTTATTTATTTATTTTTTTTTTTTTTACTTTTATACCTGTGCTAACAGATGTACTTAGCGTTGCCCGGTAATAAACATAACGTTAAATTACTTTTAAAAAATAAAGTAAAAAAAACACCTGAGACATGCATGCGAGTATTATGTTTTTTCTAAATAGTTCACTTCTTGTAAGTAAAAAAAAAATACTTGAGGTGAAACCGAAGCCTAAACACAGTAACTCAAATACTATACCAATTAGGTCACATTATCACAATTTTTTAAAACTGTTTTCAAACTTACTTATTCTTAACATAAGTCATCTGCCATGTGGACGCTTCGCGCCTGCGCAGTCGTGTAACAGTTGACAAACAGATAAAAATCCGATGCCCCCCCCAGCACCAATTTTTCAATTTATACTCTTTAACAGCCATTTTTTTAGAATGAAAACCGATCAGGAAGTTTTCCACATGTATAAATACCCTATATACCAATTTTCAAGTTTTTAGATAAAAAATATAGGTTTAGAGTTATCTTCACACACACATTCTCACTTTTATAACTATATAGATAGATTATATTTCTCAGTCTGTCAGTTCGTCCGTTCCACTTTTTGTCGGTAACTATTAGGCCGAAATTTAGTATATGTCTTTGTCATGATGGAGTGAAACGAACTAAGTATTATGGTATCCATTCGACGCACAGTTAGGAATTAATAGAGGTTAATGTTAGTATTTAATACAAAAATGAGCACAACTTCAAGCATATTTAACCATCAATCTGGCATGAAGCACTCACCAAGTTAACGGGCTATAACTTTTGCCCGTTTTTTAAGTATAAGAGTATATTGATGATTCGGTTATTGGATTCAGGATTAAATAACACGAAAACAGACAAATGAAACAATTGTATTATATATAAGATTTTCACAAATCCTCGATAAGTTTATGCCGTGTAAAGATCTACATAATACGAGGAAGAACAAGGAAATAGGAAACAAAATTTCATTTTCTTGGCGAAAATACAGCAAACTTTCTCTACAATCATTCGGCCTTGTTCAAAGCCTAGTAAATATATCTGTAGGCTGACCTCTAAATCATTCCCGGGTTAAAATACTTAGCACGGAGGCTAGAGGTCAGTGTTTGATCTGCCCAACAACTTACTCCGTCCTTATTTTCAAATATCCATTTTCAACAGAGGCAGCCCGGCTCTTCCAACCTTCGGAGCCATTCTTTCTTCCACCCACCCTCTCAATTAAGTAGCACTCACCTCCGACCTAAATTTTTTCCAATAAATAAATAAATATAAAAAAAAATGAAAACAAAATTTGGAAATTAGTTCAAATACTCCATTATATTTCGCTTCATTCTACGTCTGTCTACAAAGTAATGATTTTTTAAAAGTTCTTATTTAGAATTCAACCTAATTAAAGAACCCCCACAGAAACGTCCTAATGATATACGTACCAGTCACGGGAGGAAAATGACGTATTCAAAAAAATCACATTAATTCATCAACGACTTTTTTTCTTTTTTATTCACGTTCACCCCTAACAATGCATATCGCCACTTAAACGTAAAGGGTTATTATTTGGGAGCATGCCTAGGAAATATTAACAAGATGTTGGTTTACGTTATAGTTACACTTCTGCATATCAGTACAATCAAGGAAGCAGGCAACAGGAAAAGAATTCTAAAATTTAGCTGTTTGAGGGAAGAAATATTTCTGGCATTTAGGGACCTCAACAGTGAAAGGGCATGATTTTGTTGCAAAGCAGATTTGTCGGGGATATGTACGTAGAGGTGACACAAGTGCAACGAGTTCATCTGAGCACATTCCATTAAAATACTTGCAAAAAAACGCACAGGGATACAACATTGCGGCGATGGGACAGGGGTTGGAGCTTAGTTAACAAAGATCCCAGACTCTTTTTTAGCTCTTATCCAATATAGAGAGAAGGTGGGGGGGCAGAGAGAGAGAGAGAGTGGCTAGTGGTTGATGCACCAACAGAAATGTGGCAACAATACTCCATGCATGGGCGAATGGTGGCTTTGTAGAGGTACAGGATACTCTCAGGTGTGAATAGTCTTCTGGCACGATTAAGAGAACCCACTTTCTTTGCAGCAGCCTTCGCAATGACCTCTATGTATTTGTTCCAATTCATATTGCCGGTGAATGTTAAGTCGAGCAATCTGAAGGAAGAATTCTCAAGTACGGTGTTATCATGGATATCGGTGGTTGGAGAGGCTTCTTGTAATTGTTAAAGGGGAGCTGCTTAGTCATAAAGCGATTATTAATCGCTACCATTACAAGGTTGATCTAGCAAGTTTGAATTACTGCGGAATTATTGTTCTTTTTTTTTTTTTGTAAGATAACGACAGGAGATAGGCCCTTTTCTTGCTTACTTATAAAATTTGATTTTCTTAGTTAAAAATAAACTACTTCCTCATTTTACGTGAGTTTTGGAAAATGACATCTTCATTCTGTGACGGGCACACTCCCCATAAAGATTGTTCTCTACTTTTTGTATTTTTTTTTTTTTTGTTTATTTTTTGTTTTTTGTTTTCATAAAGTTGAATTCTAAATAAGAAACTGTTCTTTTAAGGGGGGTGTTTAGTTCATCAACATTTTTTAAAGGATGCTGCTCCCCACCCGCATCAAAAGAAGATTCTGCATTTACTTAATAATTTTATATTTATTACAGAAATGAAAGTTTTCGAAATTAATCAGTTAGACAGAATTTAAATTTGGCCAGGTTAACAGGCATGCGCAGACAGGTGGTATCACTGTATCAGAGCTCTTCACTACGGCTTAACTAGCACCCATCCTAATACCGAGATCGAACCTTTAACTCTCTAGTTTATGATTGGTAGGTGTCACCACTGAACCACGAGACTGCCACTCGTTAATGATATCTACAATGTTTTTATATAAATATTGACCGCCACTTTTAAAATGTCCCATTTGTTTATACAGAAATCGCTTTGCATTACACAAAGTAAGGAGTAGGAGATATCAATTGACGGCAATTCTCTACACGAGTGGACTATATATACACTAGCAGGCCGCTCGGCATTTCCCGAGCGTAATATACGCATAAATATGATATTTTACTTGATGTATATTACGTATTTATTATATTATATTGGGCCCAACATATAGTAATAATTTAAAAAGTTAAAAAAAAAAAAAAATGACTCGTACGCCACCACCAAAAATCGAAACCAAAACGTTCAGCTTACGATTTACTGTTTCCTTTAACGTTAATGCCTAAACTATGTAAACATGTTTGCGACAGGGCTTAAAATTAAAACATAACACAAAAGCTATTACGTTACGCATGCATATTCGTAATGGCCTTCACTTGGCAAATTATATATTTTTTTCAAATTTTCACTTTTTCACCGATTTTCCCCAGCTAAAACTCAAGTATAAAGTTCCGCATGGGTTCAAATACACTATATATCAAGTTTCATGTCTGTAGATCAAAAACTGACAGGAGTTTGGTAGGCAACAATTTTAAACAAATGTATATTCGCATGCATAAATATATATAGAAAGAGGTTAGTGTTTACTATAACCTTTTTAAACAAATACTACGTATAAATCATCTAGAATATCTGAATGAATACAATAACACGTACTGACTATCCCATAAGAAAACAGAATAAGCTAATAGGGATTTGATTAAAATGAATGTTTAAAAGAATATGTGAATTGGCTAGATCTTTTGCTAGTGAATGCAATTCCACGACCCATATATAACAAACTTGTATTTTCTTTTTAAGTAAATAGAAAAAAAGTGTTTTTAATATGAATATCAATACACACAAAAAACAAAACAATTTATAGGAACACTTTGACACTGTCAAACACCGTATACTTCGTTGGTTTATAGAAAAGATATTGCATTAAACGCCAGTTTCATTCGCCAGTATGTCCAATCCAAGAAAGAGAACATATTTAATATATATATATATATATATATATATATATATATATACGTGCGTATGTGTGTGTGTGTTGCAATGATATTTAAGCTACATTAAGATCTTTGAGAGAAAGAAAATAAATACAAGATTCAAATTCAGCCATGTTGCCAAGTTATCTCCCTTTAGAAGATTGTAACATTATCTGGACACCCCTACTTGTTTTAACAAATCCATAAAATGTGTATTTATAGCGCATTTAAAAACGCGATTGTCATGACGGCCTAGTGGTAAGACAGGATCCATAATACCGATCCGGGGTTGGTTCAAATTGTGCGACCAGCAGCACAGTTACGTCAGCTATACTAATAGGTGTAAGATAACAGGAGATTTTATATATATATATATATATATATATATATATATATATATATATATATATATATATATATATATATATATATATATATGTGTGTGTGTGTGTGTGTGTGTATGTGAAAATGTGTGTGTGTCTAACATTTCCCTACGCAATAACTATCAATTTTTAGTCTACAGACTCGAAATTTGATATACAGGGTACTGAGATTTGGGAAAATCGATGTGACCGGATTTCGGCCAGAAATTAGGCGATTAAGGGGTCAAAGTTCAACGATTTGACCTTTGAGAACTCTACTAAACTCCTCCAACAATTTTGGGTCTACGCACTTGAAATTTTAGATATAGGTTCCTTGGACACGGATCTAACTTAATAACTTGATTTCAGCCCAAAACAATAAAATTTAAGGAGTCATAATAGGGGTCAAAGTTTTTAAAAAATTGACCTCTGCGGTCCAAATTACTCAGACAATTTCTGATCTAAATATTTGAAATTTTATATAAAGGGTATTCAGAGATAGGGTAAGCTTTTTTATCAGTTCGGGTCGAAAATTTTTAGTTACCAATATATAAATGTATGTATGTATGTCCGCATGTCTGCCTTAAACTTTCAATAGAGGCGACGGATTTTACCAAGATCAGTATCGGTTTAAGGTTTGACCTTTCAGACGACAAATATCGAAAAATTGGCTAAAAACATTAATATCTTCCCCTTCAACTAGGCACTTTTCTACAGGGGGGGGTCACTTTTTCCGCCGATATTTTAATAAGTTATCCTCTCCTTTAGATTGTCTAGCCTTAATTTAAAAAAATGTCGCTCCGGTTTGGCGGTGGTCGTAACAGCATAAACGTTAGGTTTTACCCCGTTCTTTTCCTCCTTTGCGGTACGGGTTCGAGCCTGCCTTCCTACTACCACTTTTTTTTTTTTTTTTGCTCAACATACACATCCAAAAACCCGGGGCAACGCCGGGCTGAAATGCTAGTACACATATATATATATATATATATATATATATATATAAACTACTTCATTTTCTTACATAAAATTAATATACGAAAATATAAATTTATGCGTCAACTTTAAATATTTACTTCCAAAGTTATCAATACGTAGGTAGAGCTAGTTAGTAAGTTATAAAATATATATGGCGATTAAGCTACTAGAAAGCTGATTGCCTAACTAAAATCTCAATAGAAAGTGCGTATATAAAAACGACAGACAACCACAAAATTCGCGCATAAGCCTGAAGACTCCTACAGTGGATGAAACGCGGAATATTCAGTGTAGCTTAATCGCCATATATATTTTATAACTTACTGATATATATGCAGGGTGTCCACAAAGTCTGGCTACATTACGTAGCCAGACTTTGTGGAAGCATCCTATACATATATATTATATACAGGCTGCCCACAAAGTCTAGCTACATAATCTACGGGATGCTTCCACGAACTCTGGCTACATAATGTAGCCAGACTTTAGGGACACCCTGTATATATATATATATATATATATATATATATATATATATATATATATATATATATATATATAACAATTATTTACTATAATATATATATATATATATATATATATATATATATATATATATATATATATAGATATAGAGAGAGAGATATATAAATAAATTATTTACTATAATAATTTAATACCTACAGACACTAGTGTTTTTTTCCTCTCAGGAATCTTCAGTGCAGAGTGTCACGATTAACACCAGTCGGTAGATTCGAACCCGGAAACACAAGCCATCTCTGGTTTGATTAGCAAAGACCGTATCCATTCGGCTACCGTTAACCGTATGAAATAACGTTGAATTTAAACATTTTATTTTTAAATGTTTTGTACGCCAACATATTGGTGAAGGGAAAGCTTTTTCTCATCTAGCATATATTATTACTAGATGTACCTAGTGTTGTCCAGGATTTAACATAACGTAACTTTTTTTGTTTTTTTTTTTACATGCATGAATAAAAAATAAAAGGAAAAACTATAACACGTGCATGCAAGTGTTATATTTATTCTAAACAGTTTACTTTTCTTAAGTAAAAATAAAAATACTTGAGCTGAGATCGAAACCAAAACCTGAAGACAGTGAAGTACAATAACCATTAGGACAGCTTGTCACGTTCTTTACAAAATACTTTCAAACCTACTTATTCTTAGCAAGGTGACCAATTCGCGCATGTGCAGTCGTGAAACAGTTGACAAACAGATGAAATCCCAATGACCCCCAAGTATCAATTTTTCTATTTAGAGCACTTACCAACCCTTTTTATCTGGATGAAAACCGATCAAAAAGTTTTCCACATGTCTGAATACCCTATATACCAAATTTCAAGCGGAGATAAAAATTCGTTGTATATAAACATTGAGAAGTGTCCTCTCACACACACATTCTCACTTTTATAGATATACTAGCAGGCCGCCCGGCGTTGCCCATACATAAAATACGCATAAATCATATATTTTTTATTAATACAGAAACTGAGACATGTGTATGCGAGTATTATGTTTTTTTTTTTCTAAACCGGTCACTTCTTGGAAGTTAACAAAAATACTCGAACTAAGATCGAGACCAAAGCCTAAAGACAGTGAGTCAAGTATGATAACGATTAGACCAGCGTGACACAATATTTAAGGTGTTTTAATCTACTTATTCTTAACATAAGTAATCTGTAGTGTGAATTATTCGTGAAACAGTTAACAAACTGATAAAACTTGGATGACTCCCACGTACCAATTTTGCAATATTAGCAGCCCTTTTTTTTTCAGATGAAAATCGATTAAAAGTTTTTCCACATGTCTGAATACTTTATATACCAAATTTCAAATCTGAAGATCAAACGTTCTTTGAGTAGATGAGTCGAGAACTGTCCTCTCTCTCTCCTCTCTTTTATAGATGTATAGATAGATTATTAGCGTATTAATAGCTAAAATCCTTCAACGTATTGCAAATAAAATATTTTACATCTATAAGAAAAGCGATACATTCCATCCACTACTAGAAATTGCCTCAGTGGTGGAGCGTCTGGATTCTGTCCCTTGTGTCCTGGTTTCCAATCTCTCTAGCTTTAGAGGCGTTGATAAGTATGATGAAACTGGAGTCTGTGGATACTTATATTTTAAATATATATGTCGCTTCAAATGTGAGGATATCACATTATAGAATTGAAAAATTATCCCTACGTAGCATTTGTCGCATTCATTCAACGTATCGCAGATAAAATATTTAACTGACATTATATATATATATATATATATATATATATATATATATATATATATGCATGCGTGTGTGTGTGTGTCATCCACATACAGTACTGTTTCGCTCTTTCACAGCTCATCACTGCGGCTAGACAGGCAACTACCTCAAGCCAGGATTGAAACCCTACGCATTACGTTAATCGGCGGTTGCTGCAAACAGAAATTAACACTGTTTAATCGCACGCGTATGAAAAAAAAAACACTGTGTATATATATATATATATATATATATATATATATGCAGCATTTAGACAATGATAATTTCTGTTTGCTTTTTATCTATCCTTTCCATTTGGCGTCCAATTATCTCAGGTTCTGTTCGAGCGTAAAAAGAAAGTCGACATAGCTGTTAATATTTTCGACTCTCATGAATCTTCATCAGATTAAAATTGATGAATTTATTGAGAAATTTGATAAGTGGCTTTGTTAGCTCAAATATATGTGAGGCGTATATAGGTAATGTTGGCATATATTTGGTAGAAAAAAAAACAGGTCGCCGATTTTTTTAGAACGCGTTCAACAAGTCCTAGAAATGATGTTTATAATAATGATTTCATGCAAACTGAAGAAATAATGTACCACCTTGTCATGAAGCTGTGAGGACTTCGAACTGATTCAATAGATTGCCAAGCATCGGTGAATAAACAGTTCTTGGAGGTCTCAAACCTGTAAGCTACCATGCGCACTGAACCGTTATTCGCAGTCAATTTATGGTTGGAGATGGAAATCTTCAAAAAGGTGGATTTCGCTGTTCAGTACAAAAAAAAAACTTGCCTTACAAACAATTATCTTCATAATTTATATATGAAGGAAGGATTTCGTTTAGGTTTTTACATAAAACGCAGCATTTATTTCCTTTCTGGCCGCTGTGTCCACACACACACACACACACACACACACACACATATATATATATATTATAAATACTGCCTCCACTTCTCTAATTATTTTTATTGTTTTTACAATAATGTTTCTGCCTCATCCCCCTTTCCTTGTCCTCCACCTCTGACTTTTAGAATAAGTATATCGTCATCAACCATATTCTCCATGAATTCTCTTACCTGGTTACAGCGCCATTTGGCGGGTAAGAGAAGGGGTGCTGGGTGCCACAGTGTCGTACAGCAAAATACTTTTACATCTTCATGTAAGTATCGCATTTCTTCATGGTAAGTAAACGAGGGGAAATTGTTCCTCCTCCTGCACCACCACCACAACCACCTTTTCTTCTCCATCTCCCCATCCCCGTTTTGCTGCGAAGGGCAGCTGGTCAGCGACCGTGCCAGGCTTTAACTTGAAACATTCATTATTGTTTGTGACTGTACGAGTCTAGGGGGCTCGAACCGACATGAAGATTCCAGAAAGACAAGAGGTCATTTGCTGCACGCTGCCTCGGGTTTCATGCTGCGCTAATCGACTGCGGCCAACTCTGTATCGCCCGGGGTTCCAGCATCGAAAGTATGCCATGAGCGGGCATGCCTGCCAGACGGTAGACCTAGTGGCAACCAACAGACTTATAAACTGACCCTTTCTGATCTTTGCTGACGAATGTGCTGCGGTCATCTGGCTTCGTTTTACTCGCCTTTGCTCTCTTTTGTTCATGCCCTGTATATATAGCTCTTCACTTTGAAATATTAAGTTTACAATAAATTATTATATATATATAATGGAAAAGTTAAATACCAAAACAATTCAAGATATTCCCAAAAGATTAAATAAAATAAAGTATATTTATTACCTCATTATATCTTTTGAATCCACAGAAAATAATGAATACTGTACATACGGACAAGCTCAATTGTTAACACGTTATATTAAACAGAGCTTCTACGTTCTATTTGTGTATTTACTCTTATTCGCTCCCAGACAATGCATAATTCCACGTGAACGTAAAAAGTTACTCTTCGATACTATATCTACAGGGACACTATGTAGGGAGTTGAGCAACGAGATGTCTATTCACATTACATTTAAATTTCCACATGTCGGTACAATCAGGGAAACAGGACCCGGAAGGAAATTCTCAAGTCTAGCAGACTCAGGAAAGAAACTATTTAAATGAAAGGCTTTTCAGCATCTAGGGACCTATACAGTGAAGAATTGGGATGTTGCTGCTTGTCGGGTTAGTCGAGGGTATTTACAGCGAGGAACACAAGTGTTACGAGTTCGTCATTGCACATTTCATTAAAATACTTGTAAAACAAGTAGAGGCATGCATCTTTGCGGGGAAAGGATAGTGATTAGAGCGTGGTTGGTAATAAAACTCTTTTTGGGACCTTGCCTGAGAGAGAGAGAGAGAGAGAGAGAGAGAGAGAGAGAGAGAGAGAGAGAGAGACTAACAGAAGATACACTACCCCAGATATGTAACAATACTCCATGTATGCCCGATGTTGTCATTGTAGAGCTGCAGGATACTGTCAGATACGAGTAATATTCTAGCACAGTAGAGAGAGCCCACTTTCTACGCAACAGCTTTGGCAATGTCTTAAAGGTATTTGTTCCAGCTCATGTTGCATGTAAATGTTAATCGAACAAAGACATCTCAGGCAGTAATCGATGGTTGATAATGTTTTTTTTTGTATCATTGTTAAATAAAAGATGTATAGCCTTCGCAGTATTAAACATTACCACCCATTTACGTCCCAATTCCAGTACGGACTGAAGGTTATTCTTTCATGTTTCAGTCATTGCCTTAGATATGTGCACATTCGTTTCCCCTAGTGTCTGTTATAGATCGTGATGCCATCAGCAAATATAATTGTCTCGAAGACAATTTTATCAGGGAGGTCATTTATGCATATTAGAAATAATAAATGTTCAAAGCTCGAACTCTGAGCACACCATTTTTATATCATTCAATTTAGACGTACAATTCGAGAACCACCTGTATTTTTCTCTTGTTTAAGGAGAACTTGATTATAAATTTACGTCATATTTATTTAAAACTGTATATATTATAATGAGTCTCTGGAAGTCAACAATGTTTAGCATGCATATATATATATATATGAGTAAACATTGTTAAATATTGATTTCTTTTATTAATCCCTATATATAATAAAAAAACGTTGCAGTTTTCCCCCCTCTTTATCAAAATATCGTAGGTTTACAAAAACAGATGCCACATACACATGTATTATGTCTACACTATTAGCAAATAGCTTATGTAACTACAGAACGACATTTTAGACACAATCATTCGTTATATACAACCCTAAATTTAATCCTAGGAGTGACATCATCACGATCGCAAAGATATACAATGGAAGTAGCTGTTTTTTCCACTCTAAATCAAAAGTACCACTCCTGCTTCCAGTCGACACCGGGAGGTGTTCTGCATTAGGGTCATATATGGGGGTTCCCCCTAATTTGCTGGCTCATATACACATACTATAATCTTTCCTTTTATCTACCCCCCCCGCAAAAAAAAAATAACGATTTCTCCCTCCTCACATTTCACCAAATCTCCGTGGCTGACAACTCGATATTTGGTTATTCTGAAATGAACGAAACCTCATTTAAAAAAGAACGCTATTGAGATTAAAACAAACATGGCTTCCCTGGTTAGATTAGGCAATCATTTCCTATTAAAATAAACCGATTACAAACTTTAAAAAAAAAATGAAACGAACTTCATTTTTACTATTACAAGAAAAGGTGTACTTCCCCTGTTATTATTTTAGTAAGAACAAATTACAATTTCGTTATATTTCTTACTAAAATAAAAGATAATTATTAATTCTTTTATTACTTAAATGTTTTCTTATTACTAAAATTACATGGTTAATTCTTACATTTTTTCCATGCATACCTTCTAATTACGTTAATTTCTTTACTTTATAAAAATACAATGTTGATTTCATCACGAAATTGTTTTATTAAAATTATATTTCTTTACGCAGACTTAAGTAAATGGTTTTACAATCATATATTGATACATTTGGATACAATAAATGTTTTGGTTTTCAAATATTGTGTGTTCGGAAAAATGTTCGTTTATGCCTTATTTGTCGTGTTATTTGAACAAGAAGAAATTGGAGATTTTAATTTTAATTTCGTTATATATTTATTTCATTTACAGTGAAAAAGAATCATAAAAAGGAATAATTATATTTTATTTTAGTAAGAAAGATAACGAAATAGTAATTCGTTTTTACTAAAATATTAACAGGGACGCATAAGAAAAAAGTTCGTTTCGTTTTGTTTTAGAGTTTCCGGTTCGGTTTTTAAGTTAGTGAAACATTTTTAATATAAACAAACTTTAAATCGGTAAAATTAATTTAATCACGCTATTATTTCACATGTGAAGATGTGATTAAAATTTAACTTAAAGAAACCAAAGTTTTAAAATGAGTAAATGTGTTTTATTTTATAATTTATAATTAAAAGCGTTGAACAATGCAAAGTCCAATTTTGGGTAATTATGTATTTTTAATACCGTGCTGAAATAATGTTTCATTTTTAAGGCCATTTTAGCTTGGGGGGGGGGAGAGTTTGTTTTGTAACTATTCTTCCGCCTCATGGTTGAATAAAAAAAATTATCGTGAAACTTGAATTTAACATGAAAACACTATTTACAAATAGCGCGGTACCAAAAATGCATAAGCACCAAATTTTTAAGTAGATATTGATCTCGGATGCATATGATGGCAAATTTTAAAGTAGATATTGATCTCGGGTGCATATGATGACAGAGCGCGAAACCATCTGCCATCATATGCACCTACTGCAACATAAAACCAAAACTTGGTGCTTCTGCATTTTTTTCGTACCGTGCTACTTTTAAATAGTTTTTCAGGTTCAATTCAAGTTTTACGATATCTTTGTTTTCTTTCTTACATTGTAAGGATGAAGCACGGCATAGTTACAAAACATCCTCCCCATGTAAACAATGGCTTTCAAAATATTAGCATTATTATTGTACCTATTTACTATGCCTCCCCACGGGACAGAGTTAGACACCAGGGTCGTTTTTTAACGTGGAGAAAAGGTACAAAAATAAAAATTGTCTCAGTCGTGAAGGATTTCTCCTCCACCGAAAGAGAACAAGAAAATGAAGTGCAGCATCTGAAGAACAGATACTACACTTTGATCTTGACCAAAAGGCCAAGCAACCTTGATTGTAGCACGGAACAAAAATACATAAGTACCCAACAGTTGAAAAACTTAATCTTGCATTATTCTTATTATTATCATTTGTTAAACAACGTGTATAGTTTAAATCAAAATATCATCGCATGATTACATTTTCGATAATAACATGATTAAATTTAACCCGTTTAAAGTTTAGGAGGCAGATTAAATTAAACCAAACTTTAGTGCTTGTGCATTTTTGAGATCGCGCTGTCTGTACATATTTTTTTACAGGTTAAAATCGAGTTTCAGGATATATTTTTTAATTCAATTGTAAGGTGGAAACACAGATTACTTACAAAACAGAATGCAGAGTATTTTACACACACAGGCTGATAGCCATTATTTAATCATTTTCTAAAAGCTCCATTAAACATTATTATATACTTATTAAAAAATAAAACCGCTGGTTAGGCTATTTTTGCAGTACAAACACGTTTCTTTTCTTCAAACTTAATATATTTAATATTTAACACATTGATTGTTAAAAATAACATGTACGTTTACTTTTAAGGTAGATATCGTCCCCGAAAACAAATATTGTTGGTGCTCTGTTTGACAATTAAATTTTATAAACATTGTCCAACAAAACTAAGCTCTTGGTTTAAGTCATTTCGAGGGCCGCAATGTCGTATGTTAGTTGGTGAACATTAGGTTAAAGCATATATATATATATTATTCCTTAATTGAATTTTTTATTTTTATTTTGAGATGAGCATTTTATGTTAATTTTATTTTTATTTCGGACTATTAAAAAAAAAAAACAACAACAACTAATAAAGATGAGACTAATAGTCCGAAATAAAAATAAAATTAACAGTAGGTTAACGCGTTTCCCTTTTTCGCGACCCCTTTTACAACTTTTGCTGCACGTTCGATCCTGACTTCAGCGGATATTTTTTTTTTATTATTTATTTATTTTTTATTTTTTTGCGAAAGGCAAATAGGTCTCAAACAAAAATATATTGTTTCTTTCTATTTCACCATTGTTTGTTATTTAAATAAACCGTTCTTTTACAGCTTACTTAAAAAGGGCACTTTCTTAAATACTGTTTACATTTATAGTTGGTAACGTACGGATGACTACAGCAATTTAGTTCCCTTTAAGTGACAAAGGGTTCGATAGTTTTTTGCCACCATAACTTCAGTCTTGCCAACAAAAATACCTTGCTCTGAACCATACCCTTAAAAATACCCTAAACCTTTTAGCAAATTTTGTGACAACCCCACCCCCAGGCAAAAAATGGGGTATCTATTCTGGAAGCAATTTTTAACATGAGGAGGTTGGGGGTTGGCCAACAACAAAAACAACAACAATTGCATTTTAAAGTTTTACGCAGTGGGGATGCATGCTACCACCGGGCAACGCCGGTTAACGAGTCCTGCTAGTTGATTATAATATTTAATATTTTAATTATGCAATAAACGTTATAATCTACAGAAATATATAGTCATATGAAAATATACTTATGGCAAGTAAGCTCCATAGAAATATTTGTCTCTCATTTTCGGGGAATATCATCAGAATTAGAACTTCTCCATTTGTTAAATACATTTCCTAGGGATTGCTTCATTCTTGGCTACAACAGTGTTCAAATCCAATATTAATGAATACTTGCCGTTCATTATTTTCAATACTCGAGTCTGAAATAACTGTTCATGCAACTGGCAGCTCATTTTCTTAGCATTTACACTCGATTAGCTTTTAGTCTTGATATGTGTTGACCCATTAATAAAAAATCCAGTATTTAAATAAATAAATTACATATTTTATAGAAAACACAATCACATGTGTAGTAATTTTCTTTTCTCTAATGAAATCTAAGATAGACAACTATTACGAGCGACTGAAGTAGGAACAGCTATGCAATAAAAAAAATACATGGCTAATACGAAAGACTGAAAAAAAATACATGGCTAATACGAAAGACTGAAAAAAATATATGGCTAATACGAAAGACTGAAAAAAAATATATGGCTAATACGAAAGACTGAAAAAAAATATATGGCTAATACGAAAGACTGAAAAAAAATACATGGCTAATACGAAAGACTGAAAAAAAAATACATGGCTAATACGAAAGACTGAAAAAAAATGCATGGCTAATACGAAAGACTGAAAAAAAATACATGGCTAATACGAAAGACTGAAAAAAAATACTTGGCTAATACGAAAGACTGGAAAAAAAAAGAAAAAAAAAAGAATACCTACGAATCTTTAAGATGATATTACGAGGGACTGAAATAGAAACAGCTATGCAATATAAAATAGATGAATATAACGAAGTCATCAGTACAAACATTGTGTAGATGCAGTGAAAAATTAATTTCCATGACATATAAAAGTAACGGAAATTAATATGGACTAAAGGAAGATGTCTAGTATGAAAATCAACTACTTTTCGTCCACAATGGTCAAGGTAAAAAGACTTTGGTTTACTCCTATGTTTTTGCTTTTTGTTTTTAATTCAATGTTCCATTTAATAAGTAAGCGATATAAAATAATTTAAAAAATATTATATGGAAAAGTCGGACGAAGGCGGAAAAAAACATAATACATGTCACATTTCAGCATCTTTGCATCAGTTACAAAAAATTGTTTTTTAATGTTTAATTTTGATTACAAATGGTAATATATATATATATATATATATATATATATATATATATATATATATATATATATATATACTAGCAAAGTTCCAACCTTAGCAGTTGACATTAATCTTGAAAAATAGTGCGCACCATTCCTAGGTGGGTGACCATCATTATGCCAGTTTTGGCTATGATCGATCCAGTTGTTTGAGTTGTAGGAGAGCTGTACACACACACACGAATGCTACTATTATATATATATATATATATATATATATATATATATATATAACCTATATATATATATATATATATATAGGTTATGTAGTAAACGTCGAGTGTTATGTTCAATGGATACTAGACGTTTCTATACATTTAATTCTATAGCATACCGAGATTATTAAAATATACTAGGCTACCCGTGACCCGTTGGGTCAGTATGTTATATTAGCTATGGAATTCATGTATGAGTGTGACACTTGTGACGTAAAGAAAATAGTTTGTTTTTTTTTGTGGTTTTTTTTTGACATAACAGAAACATTTCTATGAAAGTATATTAAAATGAAAAATCACGGACGGATCACTCAAACATGAAAAAAAATCTTCCCTGTTCGTGTAAAGTTACCTATTTTTCCGAATAATCGCTCAAAAATCGAAAATTAAACATGATTTTCCTACGAATCGAACGCCGACGAAAATCATTTAGCAGCAAAATCGCACATGAACCTACGGATGAGAAATATAAGAATAAAAAAGCCATATTGGAATCCTGCAAGTTATAGAAATTTAAAATCTAAAAAAAAAAAATTAATAAAACCTGAAGCAAAAAAATAAAACCTAAATAAAACCTAAATAAATAAAATAAAATAAAACTAATATTGAAACAGAATAGTAAATGTGTCAACCAATTCACCGTTCTCACACAACTATTTTGTATCTAGAAATGTAAACAAAAAATAAAAAGAAGGAATGAAGGAAAAGGGACGGGTAGAGAGTAGTAGTAGTAGTAGTAGTAGTAGTAGTAGTAGTAGTAGTAGTAGTAGTCTTGGCTTTACTACAATTGTCCTTATGTTTGTCAACGGATTAAATTTTTTTAGTTGTAAGAAAATAGCGATAGTATATTTGTAATAAAGAATAGTTTCAAAAGTCGCCCACTCTTCCATTCTTAAATAATGATTTCGAAATAATAACGTTGATATTTCAGTGCGCAGGTCAAAATCTGCAAAAGAAGCGATGTGTGTTTATTTGTTTACGTTTTTATGGGTTAATGTTTATGCACGCATGCGCAACCGAATGTCGTAAACCGGAAAGTGGGTTACATCACTCGTTACAAGGTCATTTGAGTTTTATAATTATATAGATTAATACGAACCCTCTTAAGTTAAAGGAATGGCGGGCTGCAAGTTTTGTTAATCGCGTGCATCGATGGAGAAGGAAATTGATATTTTTTTGTAAAATATTCGAATTAAGTCGCATTTTTGTCGTAAATTTGAGGATTCGTTTGTTTATGAGATTCGAACTTTATTTTCACTGATGTGATTGATTATGAGGAAAAAGTTGTATAGGACTTTACTTAATACAAAACACGAGTTCATTCTTGTGGCGCTGCCGCAGGTTGTTCCAAAGTCAATAGAATCTAGGCTATTTTTGAAATGGCGTTTGCCCATTCGACTAGTACCTGTGCAGTTCTAGGAGAGCCAACCCCCCAGACTTTGCTTTCTCTCTTCGAAAAAGGGTTAGTTTATTGCTCATCACGTGAGGCACCTCTACCGGGGAATGCCGAAGTGGCTGGCTATGCACTATTTTGCAGGTTAGACTGCTCCTCCTCGTAGAGGAGGGAGAGGCACTGAATTTTCAATTCCACTTTCTGACCCTTGACATTTCGCACTGTGGGAGAGAAATTCCGAAGATAACGTTTGACTTTGAAATATATTAATTTTAAACAATAAATATTGTTTATCCTTTATATTTGCGTTGTGATTGGCTTTCAAAAAAAAATATATAACACATACCTATTCATTTTAAACTATAATCAACGCGTCTATCTCGAAACTTACCTTAACTGAATCTTGTGTGACGACGCCCTCCTGTCATTTCAAAACAACACCGCCGAGGACAATATGCGGACTTTCTTTTAATAACTGACTTCCTTATCCAACTCCAAACCATGGCAAGAAAAAAGAAAAAATTATACAAAATTCTGAAGATGACGTTTGACTTTGAAACATTAATTTTAAACAATAAATATTTTTATGCTTCATATCTACGTTGTGATTGGCTTTCAAAAAATAATACATAAGTATTCATTATATATATATATATATATATATATATATATATATATATGTTGTTCAAAAAAAAAGTGGGTAGTTGCTAATGGAAACCTCAATGCAGAGTAGACCATACACAAGTTAAAAAAAAAAATCCAACAAAAACGTGGCCTAATGTCAATCGAAATTCATTTTAACCCAGAGCAGATTGTAATGAATTTAGAATGTGATTGGGATAAGTTTACGTTTCAATTTTGTCTTTTAACGTTTATAAATAATTCTTTATAGCTAGAGACACTGGAGTTTTATGCTTCCGCATGTGGCCATTCTTACCTGTCGGAAGATTCGAACTCATGTAAATGGATACCGTCGTCGGAATAAACAAACAAAAGAAATACAAATCCGACTCGGCATTTTTTTTTTTTTCAAATTGCAAATGAAATGCATTTATTCGTGTTTTTTTTTTAAACAACTCATTTCATTATACTGCAGAAGTCTTTTCGCACATACCTACTTCCTAAAAGTCTTTATTCCTCGGTTTGTCAGCACATTTCCGCCCTCGTATGCCCACGCCCATCTTGGCCGGCCCTCAACTACGAGGGGATTTTTTTTCTCTCCTTTTCTTGCGACGCAAGCTCGCGCACGCTTGCTAATTTGCATACGTGCTTTAACGGCTGCTACTGCTAATACCTTCGTCAGCCAGTTATTCTTCGACTGCTGATTCTCTCACATTCGTTCATACACGCTATGTTGCATTCAGTCACGAAGCCACCTTTGACTCCATTTGCTAAACCGTTACATTCAGGCTACCTTCAACTGTCACGAGAATTGAGGAAACTGAATGACCCATGAATGCGAAATTCGGGCGCATTCAGTAAACAGTTAAGACGGTTAAAACGAGCGAATTTGTGAACCTTGCATAAACGCGAGTTGACTGCTTTTTACATATAAGTATACGTGTGTGTGTATGCATGCCTGTATATGTACACTTCAGAAATATATTCGCATTAGCATATACAGAAATACAAGTTACACGTTTAAACAAATAGTTTTGCTTGGATATATATCATTTTTGTTGTCGTTCTTCTTTTTTTTTTGTTTTGTTTTTTTTAGTGTGTGTTTTTAACCTCTCTCGTGTGCGGAGGGCAGAGTGACTTGACTACTTGCACGGCCCATGAGGTCTTCTATGAATGTTGTGTGCAGTATAAGTAGATAACCTCAACCCCTAAAAAAGGGTTTGGGTTCGTGAATTAATTTAAAGAAAGAAAAGCTGTTGCATAACATAAAAACCCATTCATCTCACCGCGGGGTAAAACTTCAGGGACAAAAGTCAGGACAGCTTTGAGATAAGATTTCACGCATATATATATATATATATATATATATATATATATATATATATATATATATATATATATATATATATATATATATATAAGGAGATTAGAATAATAGTCTAAAGAGCTAAGTGTATTTCAATGTAATAGTGAAATTACTAGTTTAATTAAAATACAGGAAATGCTCGTTGTAATTTAGATATATAATAAGCTCGATAGTTAAATGTCCTAGAGCTAATTCAATATTAAGTAATGTGATTTATAATTTAAAAGTTTTAAAATTTTTTAAATTTAACAATCAAAATTTAATTAAATTAAAAATCAGTTTCATAAGAAGGAACAACAACAAAGTCAATTATCTGTACGATCGTTTCGGAAATCCGTGCTTTTTATTTGTGGTATACATGAAGTCACGTAGAATAATTATACATAGTTTTTTTGGTAAGCACGGTCTCCTCATCAGCAAATTTAGGAGGATTTCTATTGAATTGAAAAGACACCAAAAATAAACCTAGCATTAAAAGTAAGGCAGATGAATCTGAAAAATTGAAGTAAAAGGTTTGGATATAAAATTTATAAGAAAATTAATAAGAAAATTTGTATAGGTTAGAGATAGAAATGAGTAGAGAAAATATATATATTTTTGAATTTACATAATAAATTTGATTTAAAAATATATAGATATATAATTACCTTTTGGTTTTTCTTTTTTTGAAATCAGGAACTGTATTTAAAGTAGTCATTTAGATGTTTGCTATAGCTTTTTATTTTATTGAATGATGAATTTTAAAAGGGCGACGCTCGTGCAGTAAATTGTTTCCGTTAGCGTATTTTGATTTAGAGACGCTACAGTTAATATCTATAGAGAGAGAGTTGTTTTTTTTTTGTTTTTGTTTTTTTTTATATATATATAACAAGGTAGTTGCATCCACAGGGGAAAATTGTGTATCTCTAAGAGTGTTAAAAATATTTTCATAATTAGAACTTTTAAAATGTTATAAAGATTTTTTATTCATACAAATATTTTTTTTTTTTACATTTTAAAAACATGATTCAGCCAGATACAAAAAGTGAGACATTAGCAAGCCTAAACGCCTATTATATATGTCCGAAAAGTTATTTCTGTACCAAAATAAAAATCAGGAGAAAAGATTCTTTGTCACATATGTTGGTGAGGTTCGAAAATGTTTACACGTTAAATTGTCAAGAAAACGGGTAAGGAATTCAAAGGGAATGTAAAAAAATTAAGTTGTTTCATTGCTATTATGCAAAGGGAAATTACTAACAAAGTACTTATCAGTGGAGGTAAATAAGATTTTTAATATATATATATATATATATATATATATCGTATTAAGACAAAGATAACACTCTTAATGCTGAAATGTCAAATAAACTTTCTCTCTAGTTAACTTTGCATTCCAATAATATATATACAGACTAGCAGGCCACCCGGCATTGCCGGTCGTAAAATACACTTAAATATGATATTTTGATTAATGCAGATTTCGTATGTATTATCATATTATGTCGGACCCAATATATTGTATAAGTTTAAAAACATAAAAAAAAAGGAATGACTCGTCCGCCACCAACGAGAATCGAACCAAAACGTTCAGCTTACGATTTATTGTTTCTTTTGACATTAATGCCTGAGCTATGAAGACGTGCTTGCTACAAGGCTAAAAATTTAAAACATGGACCAATAGCTATTACGTTGCACATGCATATTCGTAATGCCGTTGTTCGACCTTCAACTGGCAAATTTCATTTTTTTTTTTCACATTTTAACCGATTTGCTCGGCTAAAACCGCATGGATTCAAATACCCTATATATAAGTTTCATGTCTGTAGAGCAAAATCTAACAGAGGAGTGTGGTAGGCAAAATTTTTAAAACAAATATGTATACGCATACATAAATATATATAGAAAGAGGTTTTATTTACTAAAATAAATTACGCAAGTATAAATCAAGTAGGATATCTGCATGAATATAATTATACGTAATAGTTAACTAAAAATGATCATCTCATACGAAAACCGAAAAAAAAAAACTAATAGGAAATTAATTAGAATAAATGTTGGAAAGAATATGCAAATTAGCTAGATCTTTTGCACATAAATGCAATTCCAAGACCTAGATATAACAAAATTGTACTTTTTTTTTGTACAAAGGGTTTTTAATATGAATATCAATGCCCAAAAGAAAAAAATTATAGGAGTAGATAAGAATAATTATTAAGCTACGTTGATTCTTTAGAGAGAAATTAAAGATTCAAATTTACACCCGTGGCTATATTGTTCTATCTCTCTATTTAGAAGATCGGGACACTGTATAGATCTTATTACTTGCGATTACAATTAAATATGAGATGCATTTTTCTCACATTTGAAAGCTTGGGTGTTCCAACCGGCGGTGCGGTATGTCATGCATACTGACTGCTGTGTCGTTCGCAGGGAGTTACGTATTTTGATTTTTTTGTTTCATTTTACTTCAGTCGAAGTTCTCAGAAATCAAAGGTCCCACAACCTGGGGCTAACACTTGAAGTCTATATGAGATACATAGATATTCGAATGTTCCATTAAAGTTCTTTATCTCTTAAGCACTGAGTTAGTAAAGAAATTGAGAATATAATTTTCCTCTCCCCAATTAACCATTTTTATACGTTGTATATCTTTCATGTTGGTCTCATGGTCTTACTGGGTTCCAGGACAAGAATTTATCTAGTCTGGTGGAGTACCCAGCTTCGTGCTATTACTTGAGATAATATCACTTGGAGAAGGTGCACCATTCCTCGGAAAAGCTGTGGGGTAGCCGTAGTGAGGAGATTTTATTTGGGCTGTGAATACCATATGATTTTGAAAATTTGGTCAGGGTTTACTTCTATGGAAAAAGTATCCTCGTGCCAGATTGTTCTGACAAACCTCTGTACAGAGTGACCTTAGACACTCGAGGACAGTGTCTTGTAGGCATTCAAGTTCTCTCAAGTTGACTGTGTGGTCATATGCGTGTGTGACAAAACATTCCGGTTTCGAATCTTGGCGTAAATACACTTGCTACTTTTAGCTACGCAGATGAATCGTCGATGACAAAGCAACTGTCTATAGTTGACTCATCATTTTGGGGGGATAACCTGGCACAAAATGGTGACATCATCAACTTAGAGAGAGTTAGTGGGGGAGGGGGCTGAAACTATGACCCAAAAAGTCACGGGTTGTGTTGTCTACTAGGGATCTAGTATACATATATAAAAATAAAACCACTTCAACAACGAGACAGATCCGATTTTAGACAGGATACCTTTCACGCAAAGTGTTCAATATCCTTCCAGATAGAGCTTCAAAACAAATGTATAATCAAACGAGTGGAGATGTTGAAACTATGCGAGTACATTTTTGATGAGCGGAAATACCATGAAACTACAGTTAAGCGTTAATTCAAGACGCATTTATTATTAACCAGCTGTATTTTACTAGGTATTGTCTAGGTAACGACATATTGCCGGGAAGAGGTGCTAGAGAAAATAGCTAAAATATATTAAAAGTTACATCTTATTTCGGAATAGACGACACTTCTCAACCTTGTTACTACTCCGCTCCTAGAATGTGGATGAAAAGGTTTTATTCCGGAAGGCATACATGTTGTATCGGTTGAAACAAACCAGACCTTTATTTCTTTATATTATTTGAACTATTATTCTCATTTAAAAAAGACAACAATAACAACAAAAAACAATCAAGATGAGAATAATAGTTCAAAAAATAATTATCAATCCTCCTCTCAAAAATATACATTCATTAAACAAAAATGTGTTCCCTGGAAATACATCAATTACCATTTTCTATTATTGACTCACTTTAAAAGTACATATGAGGTTGTTATCGTTATATACAATTGTGTGTGTATGTGTATGTTACCCACATAAAAGAAAGGTTCGATAATGCACGTGAAATCTAGATATGTATACTAATGAAAATTTACTGGGAAGGCAATGGAAGTGCACCTCTTATTGACTCGGGTTTATTTTACTACTGGCGCAAGGCACACGTACGTAACGTAGTAGTCGTTTTTCTTGGGAAAACCAACAACTGCACAATCTAGAAGCAACTTGACCGGGAAGATTCTTGCCATTTGAAGCGTTAAGTTTCTCCTGACGAGACAAAAATGTGCGAGTTAAAAATTCAGGTTAAAATAAAAATCTTTTAATTAGAAAGCAACAAGACTGACTATCGAACGTGCGGTTGAAATCGAACATGTGGGAAAAATAGACCTTTTCGTAATCATTTATTTTAAGTACATTTATGTTCGTATATTCTTTGATGTAACATTTGTTGTGTTTTATTACATTATAAATTGTATAAACACAAATAAAAAGCAGAATCAGTTGTGAATATTGGAGTTTGTACATTATAAATTATTGATGAAATTCTTGATAGTTTATAATATTTGTATGATTGGATATTTTAATCGAAGTAATTCATCATAAAAAAGTTTCAGTTGAGTAAAAGAAATTGACCATTGATTTGTTTTGTTGTTGTTTTTTATTTTCTATTTTATAATAGCTAAAGGTTTTCTTAGTATTTTATCATCTAGTCGTGCTAGTGTCAAAGATCTTCCTGACTCTCACGCCATGTCGTTTTATTCTCTATCACACTATGTAGGTCTACATAGGTGCAATGTGAATCATTTGCTAGTTGCCTGATGTAGGTTTTAATGTGGTCTGCCCATTGTACAATATGCCTGTTCATACACCCACAAAAGAACATCACTAACGATTTCATCTTTAGCAATTCAGCAGTAACCAGTAAATTTAGTTATTTTCTCTCTGATCAGATGAAAGTGCCCTACAGTTTAATATATATTATGTTAGCTATTTCAAGCTTCTGAGAGAATTCCCAATTCTCCAGTCTATAATTAATATTAATGCGTATTCATCTGTACATAAATAAATATGGCTTCCTTCCGTCACTCAAAAATTAGCGAATAAAAATTTTGTCAGGGAGCTAGATAAAGGAATATAGTGATTTTAAATATTAGGGGGAAGTGACAAATTAACAATTCAGTCAACGCTGGCCAACTGAATGAATTTTGGGGTAAAAAACGGATATAAATTTAATAAAATCCATCAGTATAAGTTTAAACATAAAATTACAGACGTAATTCTATGTTTTTCATTTAAATATTAGAATAAACACTGGCGAAGCATATTTTTGTTGTTTTAACGTCATTTTTGCTGGAGGATATATATATATATATATATATATATATATATATATATATATATATATATATATATATATTAGTGTTCGGACGATGAATTGGGAATCGGAAAAATCGGAATATTTGGGGGTATCGGAAAAATTGGTGCCTATTTTCCGATGCCAAAACGATTTATTGTCTTTATTTATTTGTTTTTGGTTTAAAGCAACATCTTCCATTGTTGGTAATAATGATTAAATAATAAATATTTATTGGTTTTAAAATACAGTAAAGCTTAAACCGATAGATTATCTATATATCTATAAAAGTGAAAGTGTCTGTGTGTGTGTGTCTGTGTACATTTCCATACGCAATAACTCTGTCAATTTTAAGTCTACAGACTCGAAATTTGATATACAGGGTACTGAGATTTGGGAAAATCGATGTGATCGGATTTCGGCCAGATATTTGGCGATTAAGGGGTCAAAGTTCAACGATTTGACTTTTGAGAACTCTACCAAACTCCTCCGACAATTTTTGGTCTAAACACTTGAAATTTTAGATATAGGTTTCTTGGACATGGATCTAACTTAATAACTTGATTTGAGCCCAAAAGAATAAATTTTAAGGGATCAAATTAAAAAAAAAATTGACCTTTTTTTGTGTGTGTGTATTTTTTTTTTTGTTTTGTTTTTTGCTCAGCATAGCCCTCCAAATACCCGAGCAACGCCGGGCCGAAATGCTAGTTCTTTATAAGTACATTTTAGGAAAATATCTGCATATTTAACATTTTTTTTTTTTTCGGAAAGTGGGGAAAATAACAATTCTATAATAATATATTTAGAGATTTATAAAGAATCGGAATCCGTAATTATATCGGAATCGGGTTTTTAGCACGGAATCTGTAATTGTTTAGGAATCGTCCCATCACTTCATACATACATATATATATATATAGATATATATATGCAACTTTATATATACAGAGTGTCCGTCTTTAAATTATCTCAACTTACCACATGAATATGCCATCCAACGTTTTCAAAACATGTTTAGAAATTAAGAATGGTACATCCAGTGGGATGGATCATATCGCCACTATCATCATGACGTTACAGCCAAACAGATGTGTAGGACGAAGATTAAGTCTGGAATACTATTCACGATCAGCAGATTTTATCCCCATGGACTTTTTTGAGAGGTGAAGAGGCATTTTAAACACAACGTACACACCAAAAAACAGCTACCATGACTGAGTTCAAAACAGACATTGAAAGAGCATGTTCCAGCATCCCAACCGAACTGATGAGAAACGTTTTGGATTCGATAAGTAGGGGGTGTCTGCTGTTCCTGGACCACAATGGCCAACAACTTGAACACTTTCGAGCATTAGATGGTTTCTACTTTTTTTTCACAGTATTTTGATGTATGAAACTTTTCTTTATCATAATAAATGTTAATTTTATGGACGTTTAAAGAGAGAATACATTTTTATTTGAAGATCCTGTATATTAGTAATTTAAGGCTAGTGCATTTATTTAAAATAATTGTACTTTAAAACTTATAAACTATTGGTACCGATGATAGTAGATTCTGTTGCATATGAGGTTCGGCTATAAAAGACAAAATAATACATCCAAATTATAAATACCTCGGACACTGTGAGAAGAAATATCTCATGTTTGTGTTTTACTATATTCTTTGCGTTGATAAGTGCCTGTAACGAAATAAAAGAAATAATATAGAATACATATATAAGGAGAACTGTATATAAAGATATCAGTATGGACCGAAACAGTTGTCCACTTATATAATAGATAAACAAAATGTGTTTTTATGTTCCATAAAAAAAACGATATCCAGCATGCGGCAAAAATATCTCTCACATTTTAAACTTTAAACTACACGTTGCTAACGAATTTATGCAAGTGCCAATGATGTTTTAATTTAGCTGATTATTTGCTATTTTTATTAGGTACTATCATCAAACAATATGGTCTAAACTGCTGCACATTGTGCTTTTACTGTTGAAATGTCTTTTGAAGAATGGTGAATCTGTAACTGTAACTGCAACACAGAGAGCTAGCCAAGTTTATTACAAGTAAGGACGACATGATGTATCAGATAGAAAATCAATACAGCTATGGGTTGTACATTTCAGAGCTACAGGTTCTGCACATAAAAGAAAGCCACCTGAAAGGCCTCAAAGCACTCGAATGTCAGACAGTATTCGAGCTGTGAAACTTTTCTGTTGCTCAGTCTCCTACACGTTCAGCTCGCAAACATGCTTTGAACTTGGGATTGTCTGATCGAACAGTCAAACGAATTCCACACACTAATGTGTAGTTCCATCCATACAAATTACTGATTGCTCAGAAAATGCATGTGAGCTACTGGGAAGATCGCATGTAAAAATGTGAGAGATATTTCTGCCGCATTCTATATATATATATATATATATATATATATATATATATATATATATATAGAGAGAGAGAGAGAGAGAGAGAGAGAGAGAGAGACAGACAGGCAGACAGACAGACAGATAGATAGATGAAAGAGCAACAGACCAAGTTATATGCCCATCAACATTTCGTCTTTATTGTAAGACTTCTTCTGGATAAATAAATCGAAGGAAATAAAATACCAGTAATATTTGAAAAGAACGAAAAAGGTAATACATCAAAGTCATACTTTTAACAACAAAAATATTTTCAAATATTGTAATGGTATTTTATTTTCTTCAAGTTATTCATCTAGAAGAAGTCTTACAATAAAGATGTCGGATCATTATTTCCATTATTCTCATCATATAATTTTCGTCTAATATTATGAATGAACCTTACCAATCCGGTACTAAGTATAATAAAAAAAAACATGTATCTTCTCCCTTAATTATTGAGCCCAATTCAATAATTCATTCATATATATATATATATATATATATATATATATATATATATATATATATACTAGCAAAAGTGCCCGTCGTTGACTGGGTTCAAAAATAGCCTACAGAAAATGGACTCTGATTTATGAAAGTATGATGATAGGTTATGAAAAGGAAGGGTTGTAAAGAGATAGCTCGAATTTGGGGGTATCAAAACCAAAGCAAAATATGGTAAAGTAAAAATAAAATAGATAAACACCATAATTTATTATACCATACCTGTTCACACTGAAACACTTATCACAATATTCTGTGGATCTATATTAAAAAACCTTGTAAAACTTTGTGACATATTTCCATTCTATGGAGGTCAGGTGCGAACGAACACCCCATAATTTTATCATACCATATTTCTTCAAACTGAAACATAATTATAAAAGTATACTTACGCAGCTAGATATGAAAAGTCTTTATTAAATTTTGTGCCTATTTCCATTCTATGGAGGCCAGGCGCGAACGCAGACCCCACAATTTTATTATACCATCCCTATTTAAGTTAAAACATACTTATCAAAGTATTATTATGTACATCTATATAAAAAACACTTGTAAACGTTTTTTTTTTAATTTTATTTACATACTTTGTGGACCAGACGCGTATGCAGACCCCACAATTTTAATGAATCATCATTATGCCAGATCAAACATACCCATTCCTGTGTCTCGATACATCTTCTATCATTATATGTGATCAGTTTTCTATAATAGTCAACCATATAGGAGCCTATTCGTGACCAGACACACACACACACACACACAGACGTTCAGCTTTATATATATATATATATATATATATATATATATATATATATATCAGAAGTACCCGTCCTTGACTGGGTTCAAAACAGCCTACAGAAAATGGACTGTGATTAATGAAAGTATGATAGGTCATGAAAAGGAGGGGGTTGTAAAGAGAGGTTTTTATACTCAAAAATTTTACCCTAAGCAAAATATGATGAAAGTAAAGATAATTTTCGCGAAAATATATTTTTTATATCAACTTTGTTTCTATTCGTAGCCAAGAGTGACTAACAAAATGATGTTTCCTTACAAAGAGAAATTTTTTTTATATATGATAATATAAATATACAAGAAATAAATGTTACCATAGTCAATAACAGTTACTTTTATGGTAGAAAAGTTCATTGGTTTGTATTTTTAAGTAGTTTGTAAAAAACAATTTTTTTTTTTTATTCACGAACCGATTTAAAAATCAAAATGGCAGCGACTTTGAAATGGAGAGCCCCGTTTTCAATTTGAAGGAGGGGCACCTGAGCATTCTGTGTTAACAATTTAAGAGAGTTCCGTCAACGTAAGGAATATTTATAAACATATTTTAATGTTTTCCGTTATTTTCTGCTTGAGGAATATTCGATTATGGCATGTGTAGTTAAAAATTAATTTAAGTATTTATCGCCTCAAATTTTGTTTTAATTTCAGTTCGCTGAAATTATTTCAAGTAAAGAGCATTAAAAACTATTTCAAAACAAAAACACATGAACTGAACTTTTATTGACTATGGTAACATTTATTTCTTTTATATTTATTTTCGGGTAGTCGTTTGTTGGCTTTTCTGCTAAACACTCTTACTAAATAATATTTACGAAATATCGAAAAACAAAGAAACAAAAACAGTTTTGAAAAATAATGAAGCTTTACTTACTTTAGTAAAATAATCCGAAACAGCAAAATGGGATATTAAAAAAGTAAACACGTAATTACTTTAGCTTCTTAAAGCAAAGAATCGATATAAATATGAATAAGAAGAAAATACCGCCCTTTTCAAGCAGAACAGCTTCGTTTCAGTTTTACAGTATTGAACGGTGTAGTATTGCACCGTTGGATTCAGGGTTGTTCTATTGTAATGTAAAGAACACGTAGAAAGGGTAGTAATCAACTGAATTCCGTCTAGTACAATGCAAAAAAAAAAGCTTAAACAGATATATAAATAAAAAATAAAAAGGTTATATAAATGTTTTTAAAAAGACACGTAATCACGTGAGCAGGATTTTTTCCTTCTTTTGACATGATAACAAGGAACGTTCTTATTTTTTTATTATTTATCTATTTTCGAAAGAGTGCCACGTGCAAGTGGAGGAGGAAAAAACAGAGTTATGCAAAATTTGTGTCGAGAATTGTCTAAAGTTCCGACTTTTTTGGAGGGGGGGCTTTCACTTTAATAAGAATGTGAATTTATTCGACACAATATGATTCAACTCAAAAAAATAAATAAAAGCTAACGTGAATTAAGATTAAAGTTTAGGTGTTATTGTGGGCCCTCACCCCTTTTAAAAAACCTTGTTAAACTTTGTGGCATATTTACATTCTATGGAGGTCAGGCGCGAACGAATACCCAATAATTTTGTCATACCATATTTCTTCGAACTGAAACATAATTATCAAAGTATACTTACGCAGATAGATATGAAAAGTCTTTGTTAAATTTTATGCCATATTTCCATGGAGTACAGGCGCGAACGCAGACCTCACAATTTTATTATACCATCCCTATCTTAGTTGAAACATACTTATCAAAGTATTCTTATGTACATCTATATCAAAAACACTTGTAAACGTTTTTTTTTCTTCATTTTTTTATTTCCATACTTTGGGGGCCAAGTGCGAACGCTGACCCCACAATTTTTATGAACCACCGTCCTGCCAGATCAAACATACCCATTCCTGATCCTCGATACATCTATCATTATATGTAATCAGTTTTTTTTTTAAACTAGTCAACCATATAGGAGCCTATTCATGACCAGACACACACAGACGTTCAGCTTTATATTATAGAAGATATATATATATATATATATATATATATATATATATATATATATATATATATATATATATGCTAGCAGGCCGCTCAGCATTGCCGGGTCGGAAGATACAGTAAGATAGGTATCGTATTTTTTATTATATAGACAATTTTCTATCAAATATATAGTAGTAAGATCCAAACTAAATACTATGACTTGGGTGCTATCAGCTAGAATTGAAGGTATAATATACAACTCTCTATCCTCATTTCCTAGTCTCTGAACTACGATTATATATATAGCGTTGGGACGATTCCAATAGTTTTCCCGATTCCGTATAAAATTCAAGACTCCGATACAATTACCGATTCCGATTCTTTATAAACCTCTAAATATTGTACTACATAGTTGGGTTTTTTTTTCACGATTCTGATAAAAAACACATGTTAAATGTGCGGATATGTTCTCAAACGTAAAAATACACTTGTGAGGGATGGTCTATCGGTTTTAGTTTTACTGGTTGTTTATCAAAATCAATAGATTTTCATTATTTTATCATTACTGCCAGCAGTAAAAGAGTTCGCTTTAAACAAAATCAAATAAAATGCCAATTAAAAGAATCGTTTTTGGCATCGGAAAATTAGCTCAGATTTTTCCCATTCCGATGAATCGCCCCGACACACACACACACATATATATATAACTCACCCGTCATCCCTTTTTTACAAGATAGAATTGTCCGACCGGTGAAGACAAGATGCAAGCAAGGTCTACCGAGTTTTAGAATTACATAGATCTAATGTTGAACAAATTTGATCATTTCTTAAACAAATTTCTGAATGACACACTTTTTAAACACACGCAGAGGTATGCATACACACTTGTGGCAGTGTGTAATTTAACCTTCAATGTTTGTAAAGCACACGAGACGTGTGTTTCAACTGCTTATTGCCATTACCGAGTTGACTTTCGGTATCTGCCGATGTTTTACCACGTAACTTCCCCTTTAGTTGACATCAGGCATATACCTCTTTGCAGAGTGAACAAAGAGACGCAGCTCAACTTTCCCTCGCACGGTATCCCGTGATCCTCTTCTCTTCTTTCTCAAAAGCCACACCTCTTACTTCCATCAACCACACCACAACCACCATCCACGCAGCAGCAACAACAGCCACCTCGACATTTTTTTTTCTCCCTCCATTTCTTTCTTCATCGCCATTATCTGCAGACTTACCTGGCATCTGCCGCGGACTTAGCGTCAACATATAATAATAGACCGGTGAAAACTCGGCGAATGGCTACGAGAGCTCCAGTTCCAGTTGAATGAAATGTGATGTCTTCTATGGATTATTTTCGGGGCTTGTAAAGATCATCCGATTCTTATTATCGATCAAGCTAGTTTTTTTTTTAATCTTTTTCTTTTTTTCTTTTTATATTTTTCTTTTTTATTCTTTTTTTATATTCGTCTATTTATTTATTATTTGCTTTAATATTTTTATGCTAAGAATAACCTCTGACAAGTCATCATCCGGGAAACCTGGTAGCATTGACTTGAAAGCTTTGCTTGTCAATCAGGAATGTTCGTTTCATATTTTAGTTATTTCATTAATTATGTTTTTCATTTATTTCATTTTTTTTTATTTCTGGTATAAATTCAAAGTGATGAACATTTCTGGCTATAAATGATATTATAGGAATTACTCTCTCCCTCTCTCTCTCTCTCTCTCTATATATATATATATATAATTGTGGACTGTGCGCCCGTGCTAGAATCTTGTCTTCGGCGATCAGGCGATTACATCTTTTATAAAAGAGTAAAAGAGGTGACAGGTGAAGATATATGTTAATTTTAATTAATTTTAATATAAAGCAACGCCGGGCGACCAGTTACTATATATGTTATTTATTTCATGTATTCACAGGAAATTTCATGCGTATATGCAATATTTTATACACCGATATGTTGGAGGTAACTAAAAATTAAATTTGTTGTATATTGAAGGGGTCAGCTCCCGGGTTTTAGTTGGAAATGAAGCATTTAGAATCAAATATTATTATTGATGGAAAATTCTGGAATCGAACGCAGTTTCGTTCGTTAGGATACGATTCCAGGAATCCAGTGAATTATCCATTGCAGTGAGGAATGCAAGAGAAGTAACTTATATTCCAAATAATCCGGATAAACAGAAAGTGGTGTTGGTTTAATTTAGGTCAGCGCAAAAAAAAATGGAACAACAGAATTAAAGATTGCACACAGAAAAAATCTGACTTTTGTTGCCAGGACACGTGTTAGAAGAATGTGCATGGAATCCACTTGTCTGGTCCGTGTACTGACGTCACAAAGTAGTATAGAATTAATAAATATACATTTAAGTTAGAATAAAACAGGCAGTCAGTCAAAACGTCCGAGAGAAGCTGGTAGGGTGGACTGAGTAGACTGACAGAAACTCTTTAGGAAGAAAGGAAATCAGGAGAAGACGACCATGTAGAAGGCATCGAATTCCAATCACCAGGTGGATGAATAAATGTCTTATACAGGGTGGCCCACTTAAAAGTAGCCAAGAAAATGTAGTAAACATGAGTAACATTCTTTTATTGTTTAAATTACTTGTAGTGTTATAAAAGATGCTGGAAGTGCTCCATGTTGACATCTATACATTTCTGGCCGCGTTTAACAACGTTTGCAGATACTGCCTGTAGATCTTCTCTGGTGATTCTCCTGATAGCGTTCGTAATGTTATCCTTAAGTTGGTCTAGATGTGAGAATTATTAGCATAGACTTATTTTTTAAAGTCGCCCCCCCCCCAAAAAAAATAAAACAAAAAAAGAACATGATGACAAGTCCGAGGAACGTGGTGGCCATAACTATTTGCTTATTGTTCTCTCTTTTGGAAACATGTCATGAACTCGTGTCAGTGACCTGTGAGACGTGTGACATGTAGCGCCATCTTGTTGGGAAAAGGAATTGCGTTTTGTCTTGTGGTATCAATTGGTCGTTAAGATAACGATTAGAGAGATTGGGCTACTTTAAGTGGGCCAACCTGTATTCGCTATGTTAGCCTTTTGTCTTTGTTTGTTATCAACCACAAGGTAATGTGTTCAATCGTCTTGTATAATGAACTTCGTATTGAAATCCTCTTCCAAAGTTTGACTGTATACCTCTCTTCAATAATGCATCTCTCTCCTGTTTTAAAAACTTCTATTACACATCTCTTCGTATATCACTGTATTTCTCTTCTATATATATAAAAGCGAAAATGCGTGTGTATGTAGTATGCGTGTGTGCACTTTTTCTGCATGTCCGGCAAAGGCTTTTCTCGCCGGGATTCTCGAGGGGGGTTACTATTTCTTATAACTTTTTATATGCTATCGAGATCATAATATGTAACACTTACAAAACGACGTCGTAAAAGTCTTTTATTTCAGTGACTTTTATCTTACAAAATTCGCGCTGTGAATTCGTTTGCTCTCTATTGCTCCTCCTCTTGCTGCCGCTGCTGTTATGGCATGAGATTTGACCTTGAAAACCACCTGGGTTTATAAACACTTATTTTGGACTCATCAAACGTTACTGCCTTCGCGGTGTCGTGTTATGTCATCAGACTATTAACCTCAAGGCTTTGGGTTCGAGTCAACCTTTTTTCTAAAACTTTTTTTTGTTCGTTTTTTTTTTTTATTTATTTATTTTAGCAGGGTTATTACTTTTACACACACACACACACACCTATTTTTCGCGTTCGCTGTTTGTTTTTGTTTTTCAGATTTTTTAAAGAAGTTTTAACATCGTTCGTTCTTTTGTTTTTTTTTCCCCCATCACGTTCGCGTTTTCTTTTTTTTAGTTTTTGTTTTTACATCGTTCGTTTGCATCACGTTCGTTTGTTTTTTTATGATACTTAAACAGGATTATTGCTACGCTTACTCTTTTGTTTGGATTTACCCCCCACCCCAACACACACATCTCTAAACACCCGGGCAACGCCGGGTACCCCCGCTAGTCTATTATAAATGTCGTCTCGTTTCTGTGAATTTCATAATAAATTTTCATTAATTGTTTTTAAAAACTGTTTTCATTATAAAATAATGTTCGACCTTATCGTTTTTCGTATTTTTTTTTTAAATATTTTCATTACTGCAACATTGCCATTAAGTAGGTACCATTGGTTTTATTTGAAATTCAATATTTCGATTATTATTAAAAACAGTTTTCGAAGATAATCAGCGAAAATTAAGTTTTTAGTTATCTAACGCCTCTATTTTCAGTGTTTACTCAGTACGTGAACAGAGTAACGTACATGATATGAAAATATATGGCAATTAAGCCATAGTCTTCCGCGTTACATCCACATAGGCCATCGTCATTTCGTTAATTATTATAAATTAATAATATATTAGCAGTCCACCCGGCGTGACCCAGTCGTAAAATACGCTTAAATATATTTTAATCCATACGGATTTCGTATTTATTATTAATTTAGAGCCAATACTCTTGATTATTGTATGGAACTCAATAGTAGTTATTTCAAAACAAAAATGACTTTGGTGCTATCAGCTAGAATCGAAACCAAAACAAATAGCGCTCCAGCCTTAATCATTACCGCTTGATCGTCAGATCGATATAAAAGAAAACGTAAAAATTTAACAGAACTTTACGTATATTGCGCATGCATACAAAAGTGGTCTTGCTGCCAAGTTCCAATTTTTGCAATTTCGACTCCTTAGCAGCTATTTTAAAATATTAAGAGATTTATAAACAATCGAAATAAGAATCGGTAATAATTGTATCGGAATCGGGAAAAATTCGGACTCGTTCCATCACTTTATATATATATATATATATTCTCCTGGTGAATTAAGGGCAAAATACATTCACTGATTGATATAATAATTAAGTGATTGATTTTGCGCTACGAAACAGATACTGTCAAGAATTGTAAATGTCAACTGAAAGGAATAAACTAAGATTGTCAACATCATGAATTTTGGAATATAGACTTTTGTCATTTATTCACTATATATATATATATATATAACAAATACACATATACAAATAAGATACACATATACAAATAAGATCATGAAGGGAATTTTAACGCATACTAAACATTGTCTTCGATTGTCTAAGTTATCGCTGTACAGGAATTTATGAGGAAAATATAGCACTAGTATACTTCCCACAATAAGTAAACCCAGCACAATCACGTTAACACATCGGTTTTCACCAGATCACTGAAGTTAAGCAACGTTGAGCCTGGCCTGTACCAGATTGGTGCCCATTTGGGAAGGCGAGGCGCAGTATGTACGGCAAGGTAAAATACCAGGTAGGGAAACTGGCACAGTCTATCCTTCTCTCGAGGGTAGATGGGCCTCTCTTGAGCCGTGGTAGGCAACCCATCTATTGATAGCATCGCGATAAAAAAATAAGTCTTCAGCTACGGACAAGATTTGAATTACACTATAAACTCATGTAGCGAGTTCAATCTCGGCTGCGGCCGCATGTTACGTTGTTTTTTTTGTTTGTTTGTTTTTTTTTACGTTAAACCTGGATTAAATATTTAAAATAATATTATGCGAAGGCTAAGTAAGATCCCGTCGGTGTGGATACTCTTGCATTGGAATATACGAGGAATAGTGCACCTTCTTAAAGTGATCCTGCCTATAGTAACATCGCTAAGCCGGATAAGCCACCAGATTAAATAAATTCTTGTCCTAAAATCTAGGAACACTACAGGGAAGATATACTATAACACAGTTACCTGGTCATTTTACGGAGGGGGAAGGATTAATATCATTTATTTACGAACAAGGGTTCAGAGATAAAAAGAGAACTTTAATGGAGTATTCGAATACCCATGTATTTTTTGTTTTTATTTTTATGTGAAAATCGCTTCGAACAGGGTAAGAAGCTACTTGGTATAAGGAATTTAAAAAAATGCTACTTCAAGATTTAAAAAAAAAAAGCAGCTCAAAATATGTGTTATAGTAATAGATTCCTACCTAGAAAAACAATAATTCTTTCCCCTTTGTCAGAAACATTGCTCATGAAATGTGAGTGTAACGAAGCGGCGCGCGCTTACTGCAATAGAGCATCGACGAACGAAATCATCAGCATCCGTAGGATAGCTGACCAATGAAAATATTAGCAGTTGTTTTGGCGATATGCAAATTAGCAAGTGTGCACGATCTTGCGTGACAAGAAAAGGAGAAAAATATACCATGTGCTCAAGAGGAAAAGTCAAATTCGAACGAGGAAGATCGACATGTGAACACGAAGGCTAAGGCCGGCATGAGGTGGCGAGGAGAGAGATTTAAAAAAAAAAAAAAGCCACGTGTTATACGGCAAAGCGTTGTAAAACACGTGTGTGCGAAAAGAATTTTGAGTAATAATGAAATGCGTTATTTTGGAAGAACCACAAATTAATGCATTTCATTTGCACTTAAGATGTCGGGTCGGATTTGTATTTCTTTACTTTTTTTTTTTTCGCTCCTTTGCGACGATATCTCACACAACGTGAGGGTATGAGTGATTGAAGTGTAATGACAGAAGGACTAAAGTACAGTATATATATATATTGTGTACAGAAAGTTGTTAGTTGAGACAGATCATTGGTACCGTCGGTTTCAAGCCCGATAATAAGGCCCGTTTAAGGTATCCTTATCAAGCTCTCTTCAGCCAATATTCGTCTCTATACATATATATATTAGTATTGAGACGATTAATCGGAATCGGAAAAATCGGAGATTTGGAGGTAACGGAATCGGAAAAATTGATGCCTATTTTCCAAAACGATACTTTTAATTGTTTTTTTTTTTATTATTATTTGATTTTGTTTAAAGCAAAATTTTCCATTTCTAGTAATAATGATAAAATAATAAATATTTATTGATTTTAAACCACCAGTGAAGCTAAAAACGATAAATCATTCCCCACAAGTGTATTTTGACGTTTAGGAAAATTTCTGCATGTTTACGAAAATCAGAGGAAATAACTTATAGTTAAATAATTAGAGATTTATAAAGAATCGGAAATTGTATCGGAATCGGGAAAAATATTGGAATTGTCCCATCATTAATATATGTATATATAAGCGAGAGTTGCGAGGTTCTCGAAAGTAAACCCAAGGACAACTCGCAAATAATTGATTGATTTTTGACGACTTACACTGAAGAAAAATGAAGCCAAATCAGAAATAAGTACACGTTTCTCTTTATCGTGGAGTGAAGGATTTGCTTGAAAATGCTTTAAATAAATGAATTAAAACAAGGAAACAAACGAAAACATAAAAGCTCAACTCCAAACAAAAACAAAACCTCCATTCTTGAAAAGACTTCATTTTGTTCTTTTCGGGAGGGAAAAAAAGAAAGAAAAAAAAGTGGTGCATGAAGTGGGGGGAGGGGGTAGAGGGGGGGGCAAACATTCAGACATTTATCCTGCAAACAAACGTTAATTCTTATCATTTTCCACGTTCTTTCCATACAGCTGCATAATAAATTAAAAAACAAAACAAAAAACAAAACAAAAGAAGGAAATGCTAGGAGGGGGCAGTTTAAACAAACAAACCTTTTTTTTCTGCAGCCGCAAGGAGTGACGGGGGAGAGATAAGGGGGGGGCGGACAGGCGTTAGGGCAAAATGACACAGGGCCAATATATCTGTGAGCTAGTCGTGTTTGCTCTGAAGACAAATAACCATCCGTTTCAGTCTTAATAGAAACTTATACAACCAAGCAACTCTTTCCATTAGATATATATGCATACGAGAAATAATGAGTCCCGTTGCGTCTTCCACTGATTTCGGGGTACGTCGCTTGAACCAGAAGCATGTCGATTTACGAAACCTCTTTCCTTTCAATTTTCTTATGTTTTGTTTTAGCTGAGGATGGGACATCCTTCCGGATGCCAACCATTCACATAGTATTTCAAACACTTCAACTGATATTCTGTTTTAATTACAAACGCCCGTTCAAATGCAATTGTTTGTATTTCTTGCACTTATTTCACCCGATATATTCGCCAGGTATCTTTTGGAATTCTTTTTCATCGGTCCATGCAGAAGACGGAGAAATAATTCTAAAGTTTTCAGTTCGTGGAAACGAAATAAACTATTAGAGAAGAAGGATTTACGACATCTATGGACCTATAGAGTGAAGGGGTGTGATTTTGTTGCTTGTCGAGTTAGTCGGGAATATCAAGATCGAGAGAGGCACAAGTGTTACGAAGTCCTCAGAGCACATTCTATTAAAGTACTTGTAAAACAGGCACAGGGGTGCAAAATTCCGGCGATGAGAGGGAGGATGAAGCTTGGTTGATAGTGGGGGACTTATTAGGTTAATCAGCGCAGTAATACATCTTACAAACATATACTCATACATAACTTTATATGAATAGAGATGCACGAGTCTGTGCGAACATCCCAGTCTGGGACTTGGAAGGTAGGCAGAATTATAGCCTACCCCATTAACAGTTTAAATCCATTACTGTAAGAGAGCCAGTCTCGTTAATGCATAACAACGATTTACCATTTATTCCAAGAAGCACCGCAAGATTTATTTTGGTCTTGGAGCCGATTTCTCCAGAAGCCAAACATATTCTGATTTCCCAATGCTTCCCTCGTTGGACCGATGCCAAAATAAGTCCATTAAAAGCTTCTTTCCGATTTCAAAATCATCCATCATTAAAAGACATCATATTGATGGCGTTACCATCTTTCTTCGGTTTTGTGGAGAGAAGCCAGCATTTTGAGACAGCGCAAGAATTTGACCCACATTTATTCGGCATATGAAAATGATTCTTTTTATTCGTATAATTTTATTGGATATTAAAGGACAGTGTTGGCAGGCGAGTTATTTTTCAGCTTTATTATCACGGATGTATTTTTATTTTGGCTGGAAAAGATCTATGATTGCCAAAAGAATCCGGTGAATTTATTTTTAAAAGTTTATGCGTCGTTTTTAGGTTTGTTTGTTTTTTGTTTTTTTTTTCTGAAGTGTATGAGTACGCTAACGGTTTAATCTCTACTTTCCACACATACATACATGATGGCTTCCTTCAATCTTGACAGACTATGGATACCCACTGTAAGGGTGCCTGCATGTGGAGTTTTTTGTGACAAGAGTTGCGCAATCTCCAACACACCTCTCCTGAGTCTACATTGTTAAATACCAGTGGTAAGTGGAGGTCCCGAACGACTGGAAACAATATCGAGATAAGCGGAGAACAAATACAGCGCCTAGAATTCCTAAATGGTCAGCCATCTGGTACTGGCCAGGCTCAACTTCGCTTAACTTCGGTCATGATGATTGCAACGTATTGTCAGACGAGTGCCACTCCCTCAGACATTTAAAACCCATGATCCCAAATGCCTGAGGGAGTATCTATACAAAGATGATGTTACAGAGTCTTAGCTTTGTACGACAGCTAAGTCTCTATCTCGGTTCAAAATGTTGAGATCCAGCAACAAGCAAGAGCAAGATAGTCAGCAACAAATTAAACTGCAGACCAGCTTAATGCGGGTAATGGTCTTCCACTTTATGGTTTTTTAAATCAGAGATTTGCTTCTCCTAGAAAGGTTGCCTTCACCACGGCTTACGGGAGCCCTCTCCACCCCAATACACATATACACACACACAAATATACACGGTGCTAGTTGGCCGTGGACCCAGAAAAAGAGTTCATTCGCCCTTTGGTCATACATATATGCATACATACATACAATAGAACACAAATAAATTGTCTTACAACATTTATTTATCGGTAGTGTTCTGAGTATTTGGTCAGCAAATATCCGGTGTACGATCGTTACAGAGACGACTTGAAATTATCATTGTGTTATTATTTCTTTGCGCATTCCAAATCGTTTCTTTATCAGCGACTTCAATTCAGGTCACAAAGAGATTGTCAGACGCAAAGGCTCACTGAGGACATAAACATGTTACACATTTTATCAAAATTTCAGATACATACATTCCAAGACAAAGACAGTTACCACACTTGCATCAGTTCCAACCACCAAGATAAGCATAATATTAACGATAGTGATGATAATAATAACAACGATAATAATTATGCGAATTGTAAAAATAGGCATAATAATAGCCACAATGATATGAACTTATGAATAATTCTTGATAAAATTATTTATAGAAAAAAATAGATGACTTGAGTATCCATCAACTATAATCGAACCCAAAACAAAGACTTATAGAGAATTCTTGGTAAAATTATTTATTACAAAAACTTGAAGGTCATAACAACGAAACGATAATCACTCGGAAGGAGAAAGATGTAAGCGTGACACACAAAAGAACACACACGCCATCACATTAATATATAGATTAGGGCTCTGACAAGATTATTCTTTTCATTATTCTGACTCTAGAGTTATATATCAGTTAATATCTTATAAAGTGATGTGGTTAATATCTTATAAAGCAATTTCTGTAATGTCCGAATATGTCGCGAATATCGATTTTTTCTTTTTTTTTTAATTTTTACATTTGTTGTATATTTTATGCTATTATCATGGAAAATCAATTAAATATAAAATGAAAGCACATTTTGCATTTTAAATAAAAAATATCATGTATCTCGACATAAAACTGTTTGCTGAAATTAACAATTTCTGTAATGTCCGTGCGTGTCGCGAATATCGACTTTTAAAAATTTTATATTTGTGGTATATTTTACGTAAGTGTGATGCAAAATCACTTAAAGATTATTTTAAAGTACTTTTTATATCTTGTATTTTAAAGAAAGTGTCACATGTCCTGCCGTAAAACTATTCGCTAAAATTAGCAATTTCTGTAAGGTCCAGATAATGTCTAGAATGCACTTCGCGCGCGCGCGTACGTACATTATTTATGTTTGTTACTGACACAAGGCCCACTTATCTACGTTGAAACATTAACCTGAATGCTATGGAGGATTTATCTCCCTTACAATGTCGCAACCAATATGTGCGGACATATAAATAGTATTTTATTGTAAAAAAAATTCCATATACACACTTTTCATTGCCAATGTTAATATCTAATAAAGTGATGTGGTTAATATCTTCTAAGGTGATGTGGTTAATATCTTATAAGGTGATGTGGTTCTCAATCGATTAACTGTGTCGGATATATACTTGAGAATCAAAACAAAGTAAAGAATATTCTCTTGTCATAGCCCTGATAATAACATTACAAATCACCATATTAACAATGATCCTATCAGTGACAAAACCACCATAACAATTATCATTACTTTATAAACAGAAAATTGTTATATATTTATATTAATACGACATTTTTATGATAGTTATCAAAGAGCATCAGGTCCATATGTTGAAATTCTGTTGGAGTTTCAAGCTTAACCAAAAATTTCATTGTCGATATCAAATGTCAAGGTCATCTAAAGTGCAGGAGTTCCTTGGCTACAACTGTGACATTCACCTTTTCTTTGACTTTTATCTTTGACATACCAAAATTAAATTGGTTCTAAGTTAGACCATCCCAATATTTTAACCAAGTTTAGTGACTATTGGTCAAGCGATGTGTACATTAGGCTGTACACAAGCAAAGATAGTCTTATGCTGCAAAATAGCATCTCTCTTTATTTATATGTACAAAATGTAAACAACAAAATACAAATTATCAGCAACAGCAATCGAATATTAATTAGCAGTAGTAGCAATAGCCTCAAGAATACAGATAAGCATCAACAGCAACAGTGGCACAGGGAGACAAAATATGTTTGTTGTTATATCCCGATCAGGTATAGCCAACACATATGAAAATGTCACGCTTACATTTGTTTTCCTTCCGAGTTACTGTCGTTTAATTGTTATGATCTTCCATTTCATGTAATAAATAATTTTGCCAAGAATTCTTCATAAGTTTTGGTTTCGGTTTCAATTATAGCTGATGTCACTCAAGTCGTCTATTTTTAAATAAATAATTTTACCAAAAATTCTTCATAAGTTTTGGTTTCGATTCAAGTTGATGCACCCAAGTCATATGGATATATATTTTTTTATTTTTGAAATCACAACTTTATAATATATAAGAATCGACAGAAAATTGACTATAATAATATATACGAAATCTGTAAGAATTAAAATATCATATTTAAGCGTATTTTACGACTGGGCTGGTGTCCTTGTTAGCTTAGATAAATACTTACTAATAATAATTAATTTAATATAATAATAATAATAATGATAATAATAATAATAATAATGATATTAATAATAATAATGATAATAATAACATTGATAAAAATGATAATAATAACAATAATAAAAATAATAATAATAATAATAATAATAATAATAATAATAATAATAATAATAATAATAGCAGCACTACAGATGAGAGCAGTAGTTTGAAGACTCCAAATAAAACGAATCATCAATCCTCATCTCAAAAAATTCAAAACTGGAAGACCTACAGATATTTCAATGGTCACAGTCCTCCCTGTACTGACTTAGTCTGCAATACATTGTAGTCTATATTGCACTGTAGAGAATCTGTTGATGTTATAAAATTATCTGTAAATAATGGCTTCACTTAAAGTTTAAAATGCAAAAGACAAGTATCAGGGTTCAATTGTGCTCTAAACAGAAACATTCATTTCGGACGCGTCTTAGTCTCATCAAAGAACTAACTGTTCATTTTATGAAATTATTTTTACATAATTACTTGAGTTAAAGTTAAGCGTACAAAAGTCAAGTATCATGGTTTAATTGTGCTTTAAGACGAAACATTATTTTGTACGCGCCCCTTTCTTATAAAAGAATCTACAGTTGATTTTATAGGCTGGACTTTTCTGCTTGTGCAGTGATAAAACTTCTCAAATGCACTTGTGACGTTAGGTTGTATAAAAGTGTTAACTTTGGCCAAAATCGGACTACCTTCTTTAATCGGATTATTTTTGATTATCTATACTTATGAGACGCATTCAGATACAAAACATTGGTAAAAACACTGCCAGACACATCAAGTACCTTATTTTGCAATTTTAATAAAAAATTGGCCTATCCGTTTCCGAGTTCATAGGGAACGATCACACACACACAAATTCCTTTTATATAATAAATATCTATGATATGCAATTTAGCGCTTGGTTTTTTGTTGATTCTAACTCAGCCCTCCCCGATTCCTGTAGAGAGTTTCGTTGTGATGCTTAGTAAAAAAAATTATCCTCTCTACGGCGTCATATTCATGATCCCGGGGGCGGGGATTTGCACTAATGGACAAAGCATAGACATGTTAAGCGTTCATTCTCATTTGTTGGATTTGTTTGCACTAATTTAACCTTTCATCAATAATTAAAAGACGCTTTTCAATCTGCATAATATCACGATCATTATTGCAGTTAATACAACTGATTGTAATTAACCTAAATCGGATTCGTGTTGGAATAAAAAGCATATGTTAATGTAGTGAGGATGAATCATGGCAAGACAAAGCTCAAATAACGCTTACGAACTAACATTGCGACGCTCTGCTCTTAAATATTCATTGAATTTCATCTGCAGATAATATTTTTGTAGATAAACATACCATAGCTTTTCTGCATGCGCGTTCGGATATTGTCGACAGAGTTGCGTTTAGCCAATGTGTTTAAAATACTGTACTCTTTGTTTAATATACTAGCATATTACGAAGTTTAACTAATTCATAAATTTAAAACAAATAAATGATTTCCAAATGACTACGGAATTTCCAACAGCTCCCAACATGCACGTTTAAAAGCAGAATACACGTTTGACGAAGGGTAACCTCTCGAAAAATAACAATACGGATACACCACCTGGCGCAAGTGAGAACGCTATAAATATGTAAAACACAACCACACACACACATTATATATATATATATATATATATATATATATATATATATATATATATATATATATATATATATAACTTTAAAGGATAAAGAGTAAAGTTACATAGGAACTTTATTACATTATCAAGTCAATAAGTGTTACAGAAAGGAAAATAAAGGAGAAACCTCTTTAAACTATGGCATTTCGAAGTTATATGCTTCTCATCAAAAGAGGGGAAATGGTCGGAATCGTATAAAAAATAAGGGTAAAAAGACAACATATATCTTTATTATTTCAACCTTGGTTGTATTTTTTCAATCATTACAAGTTGTTTCTATAGACGCGATAACAAAAATATTCAGTCCATGTCGTCAAACGATTTAATCCAAAAGAACGTGTGTATATATGTGTGTGTGGGGGGGTGCGTGTATATATATATGTGTGTGTGTGTGTGTGTGTGTATATATATATATATATATATATATGAGTGATATATATATATGTGTGTGTGATGTGTGTGTGTATATATATATATATATATATATATATATGTGTGTGTGTGTGATGTGTGTGTGTATATATGAGTGATATATATATATATATATATATTTATATATATATATATATATATATATATATATATATATATGAGTGATATATATATATGTGTGTGTGTGCATATTTTTTTACAAGGTAGTCACCACATATCAAGGTCCGGAAGCCACTCGGAGATAAGGGTTATTGTGTGTACAGTACGTTATTGTTGGAGATTTGATAAAGTGTCTTACTTAAGGAGGCGGTTCATCAGGAATTTGTTTACATTGGACTTAAAGACATCTAGGTTGTAGTCAGGTGGGAAACAGGCAACCGGAACAGAGTTCCACAGGCGTGCACTTCTAAGAAAGAAGTTTTGTTCATGGAATCTACGTTTTGCTTTTGGCACAGATAAGGAGTGGGGAAAACTTTTGACAGTGGTTTCAGCTTAGCGGGTACTTATCGTGAAAGATTGGCGAGGGGAGGCAGAGATTGGAGTTCAGACGAGCACCTGCCATGGTAGTAACGATAAAACAAAGACAGGCTCGCAACGTCTCTCCTGTGGGAGAGAGGTTACAGGGAAGAGAAAAGGGCATCACCCACCAGGCCACGAAGCCTATTTTGTACTCTGTCAAGGCAGGATAGGCTGTTTTAGCAGCTCCTGCCCAGATGTGGCAGCAGTACTCCATCCTTGGACGCACTTGGCTTTTATACAGATAGAGAATTGCATCAGGGGTGAGATATCTTCTGGAGCGGTAGAAGGATCCTACCATTTTTCCAGCGATCTTGGCAACTGACTTGATGTACGTATTCCATTTCAGGTCAGGAGTAAAGGTCAAGCCCAGAAGCTTATCAAAACATGGAGCTTCCCCTAGACGAGAGCCATCCATTGCAATTGATGCCAGATGGGGACCAGAGCGTTGATGATGTAAAGATAGAAGCTTGGTTTTAGATGCATTAAAAGGAACCAGCCACTTCATCCCCCACTGTACCACGCGCTCAAGATCAGAGGAGAGAGAATCTGAGAGAACTTTGTCATTTACGGCCTTTGATGTGTTACTATAGATGGTCGTATCATCAGCATAGATGTCAACAAATGCTTAAAGTATGTGTTTTGGGAGATCATTGATGTATATCAGAAAGAGAGTTGAGTCTAGGATGGACCCCTGAGGGACTCCAGCATTAATATTGATGGCCTCTAATTTCTACCAATCAATTACTACTGTTATGAACCTATCGGAGAGAAATGATTTTATGATCGAGAAAACATTTCCAGTTATACCGTAGCTTGAAATCTTGTCTATATATATATATATATATATATATATATATATATATATATAGTGTGGGTGGGTGTGTCTGTGTGTATATGTGTGTGTGTGCATATATATGTGTGTGTGTATATGTGTGTATATATATATGTGAGTGTGTGTGTGTACATTATATATATATATATATATATATATTAGTATCAATAAAGGTGAATTTGCATAGCATATTTCACCATCATATCTTGATTTGCTTCAGCTTGTGTGTATCCGTTTTACCTCTGCATACCTACTATAATTGTAAATTGCCTTTATATAGCATATATACTTTTCATTGTAATCTTCATTTTTATTTATAAAAATTTAATATTCACGGATGCTTTTCTAGATCTTGACAAAAGTACTGCCTGCTGAAGAGCCGTAGACGGCAATGAAAAGTGTGTATATGGAATTTTTTTCACAATAAAATACTATTTATACGTCCGCACATATTGGTTGCAACATTGTAAGGGAGATAAATCTTCCATAGCATTCAGGTTAATGTTTCAACGTAGATAAGTGGGCCTTGTGTCAGTAACAAACATAAATAATGTACATACGCGCGTGCGCGAAGTGCATTCTAGACATTATCTGGACCTTACAGAAATTGCTAATTTTAGCGAATAGTTTTACGGCAGGACATGTGACACTTTCTTTAAAATACAAGATATAAAAAGTACTTTAAAATAATCTTTAAGTGATTTTGCATCACACTTACGTAAAATATACCACAAATATAAAATTTTTAAAAGTCGATATTCGCGACACGCACGGACATTACAGAAATTGTTAATTTCAGCAAACAGTTTTATGTCGAGATACATGATATTTTTTATTTAAAATACAAAATGCAAAATGTGCTTTCATTTTATATTTAATTGATTTTCCATGATAATAGCATAAAATATACAACAAATGTTAAAATTCAAAAAAAAAAAAAATCGATATTCGCGACATATTCGGACATTACAGAAATTGCTAATTTTCGTGAAAAGTCTAATGTCAGTGGATTCTCTTTAAAATACCAGGAGCAAAATGTACTTGATTGAATCTGTTTGAGATCTTCCTGTGCAGGAGTTTGGCAACAAAACATGGCACAAGTAAACCCTGATCTAATATTTAAAATCACATAGTATTCGCGGCTCTAATAAGATCTTCTCGCTATAGTAAACCTACGCTAGCTTTTACGAGGAATGCTGCACCATATCTATGATATGTTACCTCAAGTGACGGCACGAAGTTGGGTACTCCATCAGACTAAACGAATTCTTGTCCTGGGCTCCTGCAAGACCAAGAGACCACAAACAAGGTATACTATGATATTTAACTGACCAGTTAAGGAGAGATAAAAATATTTTCTCAGATTCTTTACTTAGTGCTTGAGATATAAAAGAGAACATTAACTGAGTATTCGAATATCAATGTGTCTCATGTAGAAATCAAGTGTTAGCCACAGGAAATGGGGGCCCCTGATTTCCGAGAACCTCAATCTCAGTAAAGTGAAACAAGATAGATACAGG
>NC_136488.1:87698615-87876115 GCF_053919585.1 Euprymna scolopes
AAAGAAGGTAAGAAATTCATATATATTATAAATTAGTGAAAAGAAGAAACAAGCTGACAAAAACTTAATCAACTCTCATTATAAATTTACTTCGACCCAATATGGTCTTTTCAAATGAGTATGTTGGATAAGAGTTGTCGCCAGACTTAAAAATAAATAAATAAACACGTGCAGGGAAAGGAAGATGTAGGTGCGAGAGAGTAAGGAGCATAAACAAAAATCAGTGCAATGTCACCATTGGGACGAAATGTCAACGCTCACCTATACGCGCCAGTAGAATGCATTAGACTATCTGACCTATAAAAATCAAATGGATTAAAAAAAGACCATGGCGCTAATTGTCTCTAATTTTCATACAATGAAGTTTATTAACACTATTCAATTGTGAAACCTCTGGTTATTCATTCACGTACAAAACGATTCTTAATCGAATGAAAATCCAGAAGCTTCATCGGATCTTTACCGTCCCTAATTAACTGTCTCCCCATGAGGGCAGAATGTGATACAATAACGGTTTTTAAAATCGAGCTCCCAAAAACATGCAGTCTGGATTGAGATAAAATAATAATTACTACAGTCTTAAAGGATATTTCCTTCGCCGGCACAGAGCAGAATAGTATTAAAACAGACACTACACATTGAAAAGTCTATTTCAGAAAAATACAAAAAATAATTAGGCACTAGGTCATTCAAAAGTGATCGGGATGGGTTATGGTTATCCTTAATACTGTACCATATATATATTTTTATCATATTCCTAGCTAGAATCTTCAATCACCATAAAGCTACTTACACTTACGCGGTCGTCCTACTTAAGATTCACAAATCGATTTGATTTTTATGCATTTTGATGTTTACAGCTAGTTTGCTTTTTCATATTCACGTGTAGTGGTTCATGACGAGTGTGTTATGAAAAGGGACAGACACCAGAAAGTAAGAAAGCAAAACTAGATAAGTTTGAAGATGACACTAGGAAAAGGCTAGATTCGAACCCAGTAGGCACGTGTTAAAAGATGAGGAATGCAGAACGATTGGCATTGTTCTCGCATAATGATTAAAAATAAGTCAGATATTGAACAATTAAAATTGTAGAATTCTTTGTTTGCCAAAAGTGTGTTTGGGCAGACATATGTAAAATGCACGTGAAATTTATTCACGTAGAATAGCCGCACTCTGACGTCATAAAGAAAGGAGATTTTCAATATATTGAGACAGGGTTCTAAGTTAGGGAAACAAGCTGAATCACAGACAGTGGTAGAGTCAGTTAGAGACAGCGACTCAGTTGATCTGATGCCTTGTAGTCGAAAAGACTCGATCCCTGACATCATCAATCAGACGAACTGATGAATAAAGAAATCATCAAATATTTATCAACTGTTGTCTTCGTCTGTCGACATTCCACCAACTGAAAAGGTAAATATGTTTTGTTCATCATCTCTTAAACTTTGTATAACCCTCCTCCAAGTAATGTGCCTCCTCCATCATAAATAAAGTATCTCCCCCTTCTCTGTGTTAACAAAAACTGTTGCAGAAATGTCCCAGCTCCGTAATAATAATATGAAGTCCACAAAAATCGTCACGTGTGTGTAATCTATATAAATATCGTCATCCTTGTTCTGAGTCCCCCGTTATATGTGTCTCCAATATGACCCCTACTATTCAACATGTAGTTCTTCCTGGTGAGTATTTGAGGTATTCACCCAATGTCGGGCATTCCACCTGCGACTTAAAGTTGAAGTTTATGGGGAATACACATTCACATGCAGTCTCCAATTAGAGGAAATAACATACAGCACCAACGTATCTAATTAGAACTCATTTTTGTACTAACCAGAATCTACTTCGTTTATCTAACTAAAATAATGAGTCAACGTCATATATTCGAGCTTAGTTTCCCATTATTCGACCTCAAAGAATTCCATGATAATAGCGACGATAAAAGACCAGCATTTAGAAAGGCAGGAAGGCCATCCGAGAATAAGTTTTAATGTCGATTCCAAAATGTTTCCCTATTCTCCTCAATACTGGTAGAACATAGTTATTCCATGTATTTCTACCAACATTTTCTTTAATTTACAATTTGGAGCGATTATTAGGAGTCCTCATGCAGGGTTTCTTGTCTGCTATTTTTTCACACTAGGTTTATTTTGAACTAAAACAAAAATGCTTTAAATTAGTTTCAACACCAAATAGGCTTATCCATATAGGTAGAAGAGTAATTTATGCAAGCCTTTTTAATGACATAGATATGTTGCATGTTTGTTTTATTTTTTTCTAGCTATTTCTTTTCTTTAAATTATAGTAACAAATACCCGGATCTCCTTTTTAGGAAATGGGGTACGTTGGAATGTAGATATTTATTTTTGAATGCGACAAACTTCTACATGTTTTTATTTCATCCCGGAAGTTGATAAACTTATTGTGAGATTTTCATCTATATCTATATCACTTGTGTTCAAAGTGAAAAAAAAAAATGAAATAAAACAATAATTATTTCAGAAGAAACCAATAACCAAAAATCGAGTGTCAATATAGAAAAAAAAACAACTGGTTCAGAGCATTGTAAATCTTTAAATAACCAACTACAAACTCCCTGAAAGACGACAAAGAGACGATTGGCAAATACGCGCGAAATGCTTTACTAAGGAAAATAGGCAAGTGAACTCTAGAAAGGAAACTTTGTTTACCATAACTGACCAATAAGAAAATATAAATTGTACTCGGGCAGTCAATGCGAAATCTGAGAATTCTGGGCCAATCTGTGGTTCTGTGGCCCTTTAATCTTATGTTGTAAATGAACAACTTCTAACAAATAAATATATTGTTTTTTTTTATTTTATTTTTGTTGTTGTTTTCTGTCCAAAAAAATACAAAGAATTGTTTCTGGAATCGGGAATTGGGATCAATTTTTCCCAATTCTGATACCACAAAGCGTTACAATTTTCCCATTGTTGAGTCCGATTTATCGTCCCAACACTAATATATACTAGAATTTTAAAGATGTTGACTTACACCGAGTGCTTTATGACAAATTAATGGTCGGCTATGGTTAGATTTCTAGTGATTATTTGCATTAAATATCATTCCACATTAATTGTGACGAGCGTATATCATAATACTGAATTCTTATCATAAAGGTCAATATAAAATTTCAGCCAGATCGGCTCAGTACTTTACGAGAACCAAGTACAGCGGACATGCAGATACAATATATAAGACAATAATTTGTATTAAAGCTTGCAATACATTTAGAAACACGTGACTATATTTCGTCCCTATAAAGATTTCCGAGTAAATTGAAGCTGTACTTTACAAAAACGAGTAAAAGATATTAGGTAAAGCAAAGTTTAAAAAAAAAAAAGGGATGAAAATCTGAACGAAAAAGACAAAAAAAAAAAGACAAACAGTAAAGTTTATATATTCTTTTGTGATATATTAAATTATAAAAAAAAAAAATGAAGAAAGTGGTTAGATTTATGAGTCCACGCAGAGTTGGCTAGACACGATATAGTATTTTGTTTTGGCTGTAAATTCCGACTTACAGAGAACTGGAATTTAAGTATATGAAAACAATTCCATTTGTAGGTTGTTTTCGTTTATGCTGCTTAAAGAAAAATGCTTGGAAAGAAATAAAAAATGTTCTTTTGAATTTTGAGTTCTGAACAAAGTACCATAGAATCGGGTTTTGAATGTAAAAGACATTTTGGAATGAGATGACGAGGAATTTTTGGTGCCATACTAAAGAAAAAAAACAGGGAGAGAGACAGGATTGAAAACAGTGAAACCCACGAGTGACTGCGTTTCAATTAGTTCAGTGAGTTCTCTTTTGTGCTTGAATACTAAACTGACTGCCTGGAAATTGTGACAGCCCAACATCTACATCGGCAAGTATGGCTCTTATTCGAGCGTGGATGATTGTTGCACGCTTTCTATTTGTAAGCAACGTTAATGATGTACCGTTGTTTACAGGCGAATAAAAATAAATAGACAAAGGGACTCGTTGTTTCTATATCATCTGTTTCTTTTGATTCACGGTTTACTACACGACTCGTCTCTAAAGGTGAGCTTCCCACTCATCTAAAAGCCAAGGAAGATATACCTTTTTTGGAGACTAAGTTCGGACCATTATGAAAACTATTTGAAATTATGAATACTAGGGCAACGATCAAACAGGATCCAAAGAACATCGAGTCCCATGAGCAGAAAACAGGATCTTGGAGTGGACTCCTTAAACATGGGTCATATAGTAAGCCTCCCCACGTACAATTACGAAACAACCACTGAAGGCCAGAAGGAAACAATTTCAAATTTAATTGAGATTATATTTTTAGGCTATATAGTGTTTATAAAATCGACGGTACAGCATCGGAATTATGTTGTACATGTGTAAATGAAGAGTTTTGTTTTATGTATGTAGATATAGCACTCTATAATTTGCTTTGTGGTACGTTTCCTTTTTTATTTAGTCTTTAGTTTGTGTTGATCATACTTATTTACCTGCATTGGGTCTGTTATATACGGTTAACTCAAATCGTCGTTATCATCATCATCATCATCATATACTATGAATCCGAAGATTCTATTCTCGGTAATTTCCTCGATAATTTTCTAGTCAATAGAAAAACATGTGGTACTTGCGGCAGTGTCCGCGTTAAAGTTGCCAACATCCTAAGCGAAAGTGATTCTATGAAACGAACTCAGTTCGAACTTGGAGCATTCAGGTTGTCAGTCCGTGTGGTTAATTACTTTCTCATCGTCACCTCCCTGAAATAAAAGGGGCCAACATTTTCTAGGAGGCTAACAAGGTTCACCGTGTCGTTGGCTATTAAAGAGGTCTGTTCTGATCATGACGCGCATATATTTCTTCCGAGTTCCATGGATTTTATATTTGTTTGCCAACCTTAGGTTATGATTTTTCTTTACCTATAATCCTATCACACAAATGATGTTTTTTTCTACAACCTAAGAATAATTTACTAAAAATAAAATTAAACAAAAAGAAAAAAAAACTTAATACGGACCTTATATGGTTGAAAGTTTCCACATTAATTTCTTTAAGGTAAATAAATTATTTATTTCAAAGAAAAAAACAATACCATTTTTGGATATCTTAAATTTCTGATACCTCAAAAGTGCCAATACAGTAGAACCCCGGGATATGGCATTAACAAAATACGGTACAGTATACATCTATATATCTATAAAAGCGAACGTGTCTGTGTGTGTACATTTCCCTACACAATAACTGTCAATTTTTAGTCTACTGACTCGAATTTTGATATACAGGGTACTGAATTTTGGAAAATCTTTGTGGTCCGTTTTCGGCCAGAAATTTAGCTGTTAAGGGGGTCAAAGTTCAACGATTTAACTTTTGATAACAATTTTGGGTCTAAACACTTGAAATTTTAGATATAGGTTCCTTGGACATGGATCTAACTTAATAACTTGATCTGAGCCCAAAAACAATAAATTTTAAGGGGTCATAAAGGGGGTAAAAGTTTAAAAAAATTGATTTCTACCAAATTACTCAGACAATTTCTGGTCAAAATATTTGAAATTTTACATGAAGGGTATTCAGAGATAGGGCAAGCTTTTTCATCGGTTTGGATCGAAAATTTTTAGTTACCAATATATAAATGTACGTATATATGTATGTTTGCATGTCTGCCTAAAACTTTCGACAGAGGCGACGGATTTTACCACGATCAGTATCGTTTTAAAGTTCGACCTTTCAGACGCAAATATCGAAAAATTGGCTAAAAATATTAATATCTTTACCTTTAACTAGGCACTTTTCTACAGGGGGGTCGCTTTTTTCGCCGATATTTTTTAAAGTTATCCTCTCCTTTAGATTGTCTAGCCTTAATTTAAACATAACTCGCTTAAGGTTTGGCGGTGGGCGTAACCGCAAAGACGTCAGGTTCCCCCCCCCGTTCTTTTCCTCCTTCTCGGTACGGGTTCGAGCCTATCTTCCTACTAACATTTTTTTTTTTGCTCAACATACACATCCAAACACCCGGGCAACGCCGGGCTGAAATGCTAGTATGTATATAATCAAATAATATTATAAATAACACTGTAAGGCGGGGCAAATACCGTAACCAGGGACCGGAAACACATCGTATTCCACATCGTAACCACAAAAAAATATATATCTTACAGCCACCGTATCCCGGTGTTCTAATGTATTATTTTATTAACCAAACCACCTAAACCACTTGTGGCTCAAGAAAAGAAAAGTTGGTTAGTTTATTTATTTAAGGCAATTAAATAAATTTTAAAGAAAAATATATATATATCGTTTCTGTCTTTCTTAAATTTTTATTAATGTTTAACTATGTTGAAATAACAGTGTACTATTATAGACATTGCTAGATATTTCCAATTCAGAACGATGATTAGTATTTGTTTTACTGCCTTATGATGCGCAAACCAAGAGTTTTCGAACCCCTAGATATATATAGAACATATTCCAGAACTTACACCAATTTTCCAAACAGCTTGTACAGAAAGAAGTATAAAACCAAATTTTACGGTCTATATTCAACTTGTTATGTCGTTTCTGCTTTTATTGTTATTGTCTGCAGTTGTGTCATGTGTTATTTTTGTCTGTTCATTTAATTAACACTGCATTGTACAAACTAGCATGGTTGTAAAATATCTTGTAACAACAATTCACTGGTCATTTCTTTATTAAACCCTGCACAGGTGTTACATGCCTGAGCACTTGTTAGAAATAAGAACGAAAAGCGCTAATAGAACAATTGAATTTCAATTACCACCAATATTATCTGGTTAATTGCCGTGTCGCAATTAGTAACATATCCAAAAATTGCTAACAATGATAAAGTAAAAAAAAAAAATTATTATTAATGAACATAGTGTTCTAAAAAAATGTAAGCTATACTTAAATAATGAACGGATTTCAAATTTTGAGTTATTTCCTTTGTTTAAATTACATTTCCAAATATAATAATGGCGGATCAATGGATCACAAGTTTAAATTAACACAAAAACTAAGTAGATAACAAAGTTTTAATGAAAATTTAATTTTGTGATTTACATTTGTCGTTCTTATTCCAAACATGTACCGTTTCTTGTGCTGCTGTTGTCTTTTATAGCAACATCTCGGGATAGCATGTTTTTTTGGTTTTATTTATTAAGGAGCCACGACTTATCAAGGCCAGAGGCCACTTAAGGGTTAATGACTGCACAGTGATCAAACGGAACATGTCGTAGTAATCGTTAGTGGTGGAAATTTGGTAAATTGGATTACTTAAACGGACGGCTCATCAAGAATTTGTTCACGTTGGACTTGAAGAAAACCATCTTGTCAGTTGGAAAGCTGGAAAACGCCGAGTTCCACAGGCGAGCAATTCTAAGAAGGAAGCGTTGTTCATGGAATCTATGTTTATGTTTAGGCACAAATAAACAGTGGAAAAAATTATCGATAGTGGTTTCAGCTAGATAAGTGTTTTTCGTAAAAGTCAGAACAGGGTAGGGCATAGATCGGAGCTCAGACAAGCACTTGCCATGAAAATAACGTTAAAGCAAATACAGGCTCGCAACGTCTCTTCTGTAGGAAAGAGAAATGGGCATTTCTTACTAGGCTACGATGTCTATTTTGAATTGATTTTTGTCAATGCAGGATAAGATGCTTCTAGCAGCTCCTGCCAAGATGTGGCAACAATACTCCATCCTTAGACGTAATTGGCTCTTATACAGGTAGAGAATTACATCAGCATCAAAACATCTACTGGAACGATAGAACGATCCCACCAATAGTTATTGTTGTGCACATATCTCGAAAACATTTTAACTGAAAAAGAATAGTAAATGATAATAATCTGGATACTTTTATGATGGTTAAGTTAAGAGCGTGTTTTACACGACGACTTTATTCGTACTCATTAACGATACGAAACGGTTTGTGTCACTTTTCAGAGTTTGATTTGAAAAACCTAGCAAGGTGATGGTTTCATATTTTAATAATAACAGAAATAAAATCTATATATCTATCAAAGTGCAAATGTGTGTGAGGACACTTCTCAACTTATATACACAACGAATTTTGGATCTAAACACTTAAAAGTTGGTATATAGAATATTTACATTAGTGGAAAATTTTTAATTGGTTTTCCTCCGGGGGTAAAATAAACAAAAACAAAGAAAACGGGATGCTAAAGGGTCAAAATTGAAAATTTGGTACGTGGAGGTCGTCAACTGTTTCACGACTGCGCATGCATGAATCTTTCACGTTACAGATTAATTACGTTAAGAATAAGTATATTTAAAAACAAATTTTAAGGATCATGTCAGGCTGGCCTAATGGTTATGATGCTTGACTCGCTGCGTTTAGATTTTTGTTTCGATCTCAGCTCGAGTATTTTTTCTTACTTACGAAAACCAGCCTCCTAATGAATGTATGTGTGTGCGTGTGTGTGTGAGAGAGAGAGAGAAATTTGGTATATAGGGCATTCGGACGCGTGAAAAACTGTTCAATCAGTTTTCATTCGCAAAAGGCTGCTAAAGTGTCAAAAGTGAAAGATTAGTACGTGTGGTATCATCAGATTTTTATCTCTTTGTCAACTGTTTCACGAATGTGCATGCGAAAATCATTCATCTAGTAAACTCCTTATGTTAAGAATAAGTAGGTTTGAAAACACTTCTTACAATTGTGGCAAACTGGTCTAATGGTTACCGTACTTTACTCTCTGTGTTTAAGTTTTGGTTTCAATTTCACCTCGAGTATTTTTTGTATTTACAAGAATTGAACTGTTCAGAACAAAACAGGATACTCGCATGCCTATGTGTCAGTTTCTTTCAATTTTTTTTTAATTCGTTTTTATTTTTTTATAAGAAATTAAACGTTACGTTTATGACCTCATGTATTTCTGTTTATAATAAATAAAAAATTTGCATGAATTAAAATATAATATTTATGTATACTTGAGGACCGGGCAACGCCAAGCAACTATACAATAATGTACAATAATATCATATAGGTACGTACTCGTACGGCCACCTCTTTTTTTAAAGATTGAAACGCCCGGTCGCCAAAGATGTAAAGAAAATATTAAAACAGAAAACATATGATGTCGTTGTTGTGTTGAACGTGAAACTCGAACTAAAATACACTAAGGTTTATGATCACAGTGCAGTATCTTTTCAGTTCATTGGTGGTACAATGGGATCTCCATTTGCGCCAGACGTACACAGAAGAAATATGTCAAAAAGCCTTTCCAAGTTTCGGAAATAGCCTCCCATAACAATATAAGGAAATTACACTCATGAGATTATTGAAATAAATGTTTCAGTTTGAATAAAGGTGGTAATATAATATCGTGGTGTCTGTGTTTGTGTCGTACTTCCAGCAGATGGAAATATATCAAGCTCTTGCAAAGGTTTTGGATATAGTAATAAGACAAAGATATACAATAGATGAAGTATATGCTTGTGGAATTTCCACGGGTCTCCTCATCATCATCAACAACAGCAACAATAACATCAACAATATTAAGTCGAGAAAAATCGACTTAATATACCTTTTTGTTTTGAAGACACTGGCCAATAATTGGTCCAAATAACCGTCAAAAGTGATTTTGTCCCGCTCTTCTGTTAATAAACATATTCCGGTCAAATGTAGACGCGGAAACCCGGCTAAACAGTTAACAAAATTTATGTTATTTGTTTATTCATTTCTATATACACGATTGATATCTAAACTCATGAACCGATCAGCATGAACTTTAAAATGTAGCATAAGAGGCCGTAATGTGAACTATATATAGATTCATACAAACAAATTTTAAAAAGGGGTTTAGAATCGCATTTTTTAGAATGGAAATCATATACTGATCTTGTATGAAAATAAGGATTTTAGATAGGTTTATCACTGCAGCTGGATTTTTATATATAAAATATAAAAGTGGTGCAAAAGTTGTTTTCGAACTTCATTTTACCCGTCCTAGGACAGTTATTTATTTATTTATTTTTTTTTTTTTTACTTTTATACCTGTGCTAACAGATGTACTTAGCGTTGCCCGGTAATAAACATAACGTTAAATTACTTTTAAAAAATAAAGTAAAAAAAACACCTGAGACATGCATGCGAGTATTATGTTTTTTCTAAATAGTTCACTTCTTGTAAGTAAAAAAAAAATACTTGAGGTGAAACCGAAGCCTAAACACAGTAACTCAAATACTATACCAATTAGGTCACATTATCACAATTTTTTAAAACTGTTTTCAAACTTACTTATTCTTAACATAAGTCATCTGCCATGTGGACGCTTCGCGCCTGCGCAGTCGTGTAACAGTTGACAAACAGATAAAAATCCGATGCCCCCCCCCAGCACCAATTTTTCAATTTATACTCTTTAACAGCCATTTTTTTAGAATGAAAACCGATCAGGAAGTTTTCCACATGTATAAATACCCTATATACCAATTTTCAAGTTTTTAGATAAAAAATATAGGTTTAGAGTTATCTTCACACACACATTCTCACTTTTATAACTATATAGATAGATTATATTTCTCAGTCTGTCAGTTCGTCCGTTCCACTTTTTGTCGGTAACTATTAGGCCGAAATTTAGTATATGTCTTTGTCATGATGGAGTGAAACGAACTAAGTATTATGGTATCCATTCGACGCACAGTTAGGAATTAATAGAGGTTAATGTTAGTATTTAATACAAAAATGAGCACAACTTCAAGCATATTTAACCATCAATCTGGCATGAAGCACTCACCAAGTTAACGGGCTATAACTTTTGCCCGTTTTTTAAGTATAAGAGTATATTGATGATTCGGTTATTGGATTCAGGATTAAATAACACGAAAACAGACAAATGAAACAATTGTATTATATATAAGATTTTCACAAATCCTCGATAAGTTTATGCCGTGTAAAGATCTACATAATACGAGGAAGAACAAGGAAATAGGAAACAAAATTTCATTTTCTTGGCGAAAATACAGCAAACTTTCTCTACAATCATTCGGCCTTGTTCAAAGCCTAGTAAATATATCTGTAGGCTGACCTCTAAATCATTCCCGGGTTAAAATACTTAGCACGGAGGCTAGAGGTCAGTGTTTGATCTGCCCAACAACTTACTCCGTCCTTATTTTCAAATATCCATTTTCAACAGAGGCAGCCCGGCTCTTCCAACCTTCGGAGCCATTCTTTCTTCCACCCACCCTCTCAATTAAGTAGCACTCACCTCCGACCTAAATTTTTTCCAATAAATAAATAAATATAAAAAAAAATGAAAACAAAATTTGGAAATTAGTTCAAATACTCCATTATATTTCGCTTCATTCTACGTCTGTCTACAAAGTAATGATTTTTTAAAAGTTCTTATTTAGAATTCAACCTAATTAAAGAACCCCCACAGAAACGTCCTAATGATATACGTACCAGTCACGGGAGGAAAATGACGTATTCAAAAAAATCACATTAATTCATCAACGACTTTTTTTCTTTTTTATTCACGTTCACCCCTAACAATGCATATCGCCACTTAAACGTAAAGGGTTATTATTTGGGAGCATGCCTAGGAAATATTAACAAGATGTTGGTTTACGTTATAGTTACACTTCTGCATATCAGTACAATCAAGGAAGCAGGCAACAGGAAAAGAATTCTAAAATTTAGCTGTTTGAGGGAAGAAATATTTCTGGCATTTAGGGACCTCAACAGTGAAAGGGCATGATTTTGTTGCAAAGCAGATTTGTCGGGGATATGTACGTAGAGGTGACACAAGTGCAACGAGTTCATCTGAGCACATTCCATTAAAATACTTGCAAAAAAACGCACAGGGATACAACATTGCGGCGATGGGACAGGGGTTGGAGCTTAGTTAACAAAGATCCCAGACTCTTTTTTAGCTCTTATCCAATATAGAGAGAAGGTGGGGGGGCAGAGAGAGAGAGAGAGTGGCTAGTGGTTGATGCACCAACAGAAATGTGGCAACAATACTCCATGCATGGGCGAATGGTGGCTTTGTAGAGGTACAGGATACTCTCAGGTGTGAATAGTCTTCTGGCACGATTAAGAGAACCCACTTTCTTTGCAGCAGCCTTCGCAATGACCTCTATGTATTTGTTCCAATTCATATTGCCGGTGAATGTTAAGTCGAGCAATCTGAAGGAAGAATTCTCAAGTACGGTGTTATCATGGATATCGGTGGTTGGAGAGGCTTCTTGTAATTGTTAAAGGGGAGCTGCTTAGTCATAAAGCGATTATTAATCGCTACCATTACAAGGTTGATCTAGCAAGTTTGAATTACTGCGGAATTATTGTTCTTTTTTTTTTTTTGTAAGATAACGACAGGAGATAGGCCCTTTTCTTGCTTACTTATAAAATTTGATTTTCTTAGTTAAAAATAAACTACTTCCTCATTTTACGTGAGTTTTGGAAAATGACATCTTCATTCTGTGACGGGCACACTCCCCATAAAGATTGTTCTCTACTTTTTGTATTTTTTTTTTTTTTGTTTATTTTTTGTTTTTTGTTTTCATAAAGTTGAATTCTAAATAAGAAACTGTTCTTTTAAGGGGGGTGTTTAGTTCATCAACATTTTTTAAAGGATGCTGCTCCCCACCCGCATCAAAAGAAGATTCTGCATTTACTTAATAATTTTATATTTATTACAGAAATGAAAGTTTTCGAAATTAATCAGTTAGACAGAATTTAAATTTGGCCAGGTTAACAGGCATGCGCAGACAGGTGGTATCACTGTATCAGAGCTCTTCACTACGGCTTAACTAGCACCCATCCTAATACCGAGATCGAACCTTTAACTCTCTAGTTTATGATTGGTAGGTGTCACCACTGAACCACGAGACTGCCACTCGTTAATGATATCTACAATGTTTTTATATAAATATTGACCGCCACTTTTAAAATGTCCCATTTGTTTATACAGAAATCGCTTTGCATTACACAAAGTAAGGAGTAGGAGATATCAATTGACGGCAATTCTCTACACGAGTGGACTATATATACACTAGCAGGCCGCTCGGCATTTCCCGAGCGTAATATACGCATAAATATGATATTTTACTTGATGTATATTACGTATTTATTATATTATATTGGGCCCAACATATAGTAATAATTTAAAAAGTTAAAAAAAAAAAAAAATGACTCGTACGCCACCACCAAAAATCGAAACCAAAACGTTCAGCTTACGATTTACTGTTTCCTTTAACGTTAATGCCTAAACTATGTAAACATGTTTGCGACAGGGCTTAAAATTAAAACATAACACAAAAGCTATTACGTTACGCATGCATATTCGTAATGGCCTTCACTTGGCAAATTATATATTTTTTTCAAATTTTCACTTTTTCACCGATTTTCCCCAGCTAAAACTCAAGTATAAAGTTCCGCATGGGTTCAAATACACTATATATCAAGTTTCATGTCTGTAGATCAAAAACTGACAGGAGTTTGGTAGGCAACAATTTTAAACAAATGTATATTCGCATGCATAAATATATATAGAAAGAGGTTAGTGTTTACTATAACCTTTTTAAACAAATACTACGTATAAATCATCTAGAATATCTGAATGAATACAATAACACGTACTGACTATCCCATAAGAAAACAGAATAAGCTAATAGGGATTTGATTAAAATGAATGTTTAAAAGAATATGTGAATTGGCTAGATCTTTTGCTAGTGAATGCAATTCCACGACCCATATATAACAAACTTGTATTTTCTTTTTAAGTAAATAGAAAAAAAGTGTTTTTAATATGAATATCAATACACACAAAAAACAAAACAATTTATAGGAACACTTTGACACTGTCAAACACCGTATACTTCGTTGGTTTATAGAAAAGATATTGCATTAAACGCCAGTTTCATTCGCCAGTATGTCCAATCCAAGAAAGAGAACATATTTAATATATATATATATATATATATATATATATACGTGCGTATGTGTGTGTGTGTTGCAATGATATTTAAGCTACATTAAGATCTTTGAGAGAAAGAAAATAAATACAAGATTCAAATTCAGCCATGTTGCCAAGTTATCTCCCTTTAGAAGATTGTAACATTATCTGGACACCCCTACTTGTTTTAACAAATCCATAAAATGTGTATTTATAGCGCATTTAAAAACGCGATTGTCATGACGGCCTAGTGGTAAGACAGGATCCATAATACCGATCCGGGGTTGGTTCAAATTGTGCGACCAGCAGCACAGTTACGTCAGCTATACTAATAGGTGTAAGATAACAGGAGATTTTATATATATATATATATATATATATATATATATATATATATATGTGTGTGTGTGTGTGTGTGTGTGTATGTGAAAATGTGTGTGTGTCTAACATTTCCCTACGCAATAACTATCAATTTTTAGTCTACAGACTCGAAATTTGATATACAGGGTACTGAGATTTGGGAAAATCGATGTGACCGGATTTCGGCCAGAAATTAGGCGATTAAGGGGTCAAAGTTCAACGATTTGACCTTTGAGAACTCTACTAAACTCCTCCAACAATTTTGGGTCTACGCACTTGAAATTTTAGATATAGGTTCCTTGGACACGGATCTAACTTAATAACTTGATTTCAGCCCAAAACAATAAAATTTAAGGAGTCATAATAGGGGTCAAAGTTTTTAAAAAATTGACCTCTGCGGTCCAAATTACTCAGACAATTTCTGATCTAAATATTTGAAATTTTATATAAAGGGTATTCAGAGATAGGGTAAGCTTTTTTATCAGTTCGGGTCGAAAATTTTTAGTTACCAATATATAAATGTATGTATGTATGTCCGCATGTCTGCCTTAAACTTTCAATAGAGGCGACGGATTTTACCAAGATCAGTATCGGTTTAAGGTTTGACCTTTCAGACGACAAATATCGAAAAATTGGCTAAAAACATTAATATCTTCCCCTTCAACTAGGCACTTTTCTACAGGGGGGGGTCACTTTTTCCGCCGATATTTTAATAAGTTATCCTCTCCTTTAGATTGTCTAGCCTTAATTTAAAAAAATGTCGCTCCGGTTTGGCGGTGGTCGTAACAGCATAAACGTTAGGTTTTACCCCGTTCTTTTCCTCCTTTGCGGTACGGGTTCGAGCCTGCCTTCCTACTACCACTTTTTTTTTTTTTTTTGCTCAACATACACATCCAAAAACCCGGGGCAACGCCGGGCTGAAATGCTAGTACACATATATATATATATATATATATATATATATATATATATATATATATATATATATATATATATATATATAAACTACTTCATTTTCTTACATAAAATTAATATACGAAAATATAAATTTATGCGTCAACTTTAAATATTTACTTCCAAAGTTATCAATACGTAGGTAGAGCTAGTTAGTAAGTTATAAAATATATATGGCGATTAAGCTACTAGAAAGCTGATTGCCTAACTAAAATCTCAATAGAAAGTGCGTATATAAAAACGACAGACAACCACAAAATTCGCGCATAAGCCTGAAGACTCCTACAGTGGATGAAACGCGGAATATTCAGTGTAGCTTAATCGCCATATATATTTTATAACTTACTGATATATATGCAGGGTGTCCACAAAGTCTGGCTACATTACGTAGCCAGACTTTGTGGAAGCATCCTATACATATATATTATATACAGGCTGCCCACAAAGTCTAGCTACATAATCTACGGGATGCTTCCACGAACTCTGGCTACATAATGTAGCCAGACTTTAGGGACACCCTGTATATATATATATATATATATATATATATATATATATATATATATATATATATATATATAACAATTATTTACTATAATATATATATATATATATATATATATATATATATATATATATATATAGATATAGAGAGAGAGATATATAAATAAATTATTTACTATAATAATTTAATACCTACAGACACTAGTGTTTTTTTCCTCTCAGGAATCTTCAGTGCAGAGTGTCACGATTAACACCAGTCGGTAGATTCGAACCCGGAAACACAAGCCATCTCTGGTTTGATTAGCAAAGACCGTATCCATTCGGCTACCGTTAACCGTATGAAATAACGTTGAATTTAAACATTTTATTTTTAAATGTTTTGTACGCCAACATATTGGTGAAGGGAAAGCTTTTTCTCATCTAGCATATATTATTACTAGATGTACCTAGTGTTGTCCAGGATTTAACATAACGTAACTTTTTTTGTTTTTTTTTTTACATGCATGAATAAAAAATAAAAGGAAAAACTATAACACGTGCATGCAAGTGTTATATTTATTCTAAACAGTTTACTTTTCTTAAGTAAAAATAAAAATACTTGAGCTGAGATCGAAACCAAAACCTGAAGACAGTGAAGTACAATAACCATTAGGACAGCTTGTCACGTTCTTTACAAAATACTTTCAAACCTACTTATTCTTAGCAAGGTGACCAATTCGCGCATGTGCAGTCGTGAAACAGTTGACAAACAGATGAAATCCCAATGACCCCCAAGTATCAATTTTTCTATTTAGAGCACTTACCAACCCTTTTTATCTGGATGAAAACCGATCAAAAAGTTTTCCACATGTCTGAATACCCTATATACCAAATTTCAAGCGGAGATAAAAATTCGTTGTATATAAACATTGAGAAGTGTCCTCTCACACACACATTCTCACTTTTATAGATATACTAGCAGGCCGCCCGGCGTTGCCCATACATAAAATACGCATAAATCATATATTTTTTATTAATACAGAAACTGAGACATGTGTATGCGAGTATTATGTTTTTTTTTTTCTAAACCGGTCACTTCTTGGAAGTTAACAAAAATACTCGAACTAAGATCGAGACCAAAGCCTAAAGACAGTGAGTCAAGTATGATAACGATTAGACCAGCGTGACACAATATTTAAGGTGTTTTAATCTACTTATTCTTAACATAAGTAATCTGTAGTGTGAATTATTCGTGAAACAGTTAACAAACTGATAAAACTTGGATGACTCCCACGTACCAATTTTGCAATATTAGCAGCCCTTTTTTTTTCAGATGAAAATCGATTAAAAGTTTTTCCACATGTCTGAATACTTTATATACCAAATTTCAAATCTGAAGATCAAACGTTCTTTGAGTAGATGAGTCGAGAACTGTCCTCTCTCTCTCCTCTCTTTTATAGATGTATAGATAGATTATTAGCGTATTAATAGCTAAAATCCTTCAACGTATTGCAAATAAAATATTTTACATCTATAAGAAAAGCGATACATTCCATCCACTACTAGAAATTGCCTCAGTGGTGGAGCGTCTGGATTCTGTCCCTTGTGTCCTGGTTTCCAATCTCTCTAGCTTTAGAGGCGTTGATAAGTATGATGAAACTGGAGTCTGTGGATACTTATATTTTAAATATATATGTCGCTTCAAATGTGAGGATATCACATTATAGAATTGAAAAATTATCCCTACGTAGCATTTGTCGCATTCATTCAACGTATCGCAGATAAAATATTTAACTGACATATATATATATATATATATATATATATATATATATATATATATATATATATGCATGCGTGTGTGTGTGTGTCATCCACATACAGTACTGTTTCGCTCTTTCACAGCTCATCACTGCGGCTAGACAGGCAACTACCTCAAGCCAGGATTGAAACCCTACGCATTACGTTAATCGGCGGTTGCTGCAAACAGAAATTAACACTGTTTAATCGCACGCGTATGAAAAAAAAAACACTGTGTATATATATATATATATATATATATATATATATATATATATATATATATATGCAGCATTTAGACAATGATAATTTCTGTTTGCTTTTTATCTATCCTTTCCATTTGGCGTCCAATTATCTCAGGTTCTGTTCGAGCGTAAAAAGAAAGTCGACATAGCTGTTAATATTTTCGACTCTCATGAATCTTCATCAGATTAAAATTGATGAATTTATTGAGAAATTTGATAAGTGGCTTTGTTAGCTCAAATATATGTGAGGCGTATATAGGTAATGTTGGCATATATTTGGTAGAAAAAAAAACAGGTCGCCGATTTTTTTAGAACGCGTTCAACAAGTCCTAGAAATGATGTTTATAATAATGATTTCATGCAAACTGAAGAAATAATGTACCACCTTGTCATGAAGCTGTGAGGACTTCGAACTGATTCAATAGATTGCCAAGCATCGGTGAATAAACAGTTCTTGGAGGTCTCAAACCTGTAAGCTACCATGCGCACTGAACCGTTATTCGCAGTCAATTTATGGTTGGAGATGGAAATCTTCAAAAAGGTGGATTTCGCTGTTCAGTACAAAAAAAAAACTTGCCTTACAAACAATTATCTTCATAATTTATATATGAAGGAAGGATTTCGTTTAGGTTTTTACATAAAACGCAGCATTTATTTCCTTTCTGGCCGCTGTGTCCACACACACACACACACACACACACACACATATATATATATATTATAAATACTGCCTCCACTTCTCTAATTATTTTTATTGTTTTTACAATAATGTTTCTGCCTCATCCCCCTTTCCTTGTCCTCCACCTCTGACTTTTAGAATAAGTATATCGTCATCAACCATATTCTCCATGAATTCTCTTACCTGGTTACAGCGCCATTTGGCGGGTAAGAGAAGGGGTGCTGGGTGCCACAGTGTCGTACAGCAAAATACTTTTACATCTTCATGTAAGTATCGCATTTCTTCATGGTAAGTAAACGAGGGGAAATTGTTCCTCCTCCTGCACCACCACCACAACCACCTTTTCTTCTCCATCTCCCCATCCCCGTTTTGCTGCGAAGGGCAGCTGGTCAGCGACCGTGCCAGGCTTTAACTTGAAACATTCATTATTGTTTGTGACTGTACGAGTCTAGGGGGCTCGAACCGACATGAAGATTCCAGAAAGACAAGAGGTCATTTGCTGCACGCTGCCTCGGGTTTCATGCTGCGCTAATCGACTGCGGCCAACTCTGTATCGCCCGGGGTTCCAGCATCGAAAGTATGCCATGAGCGGGCATGCCTGCCAGACGGTAGACCTAGTGGCAACCAACAGACTTATAAACTGACCCTTTCTGATCTTTGCTGACGAATGTGCTGCGGTCATCTGGCTTCGTTTTACTCGCCTTTGCTCTCTTTTGTTCATGCCCTGTATATATAGCTCTTCACTTTGAAATATTAAGTTTACAATAAATTATTATATATATATAATGGAAAAGTTAAATACCAAAACAATTCAAGATATTCCCAAAAGATTAAATAAAATAAAGTATATTTATTACCTCATTATATCTTTTGAATCCACAGAAAATAATGAATACTGTACATACGGACAAGCTCAATTGTTAACACGTTATATTAAACAGAGCTTCTACGTTCTATTTGTGTATTTACTCTTATTCGCTCCCAGACAATGCATAATTCCACGTGAACGTAAAAAGTTACTCTTCGATACTATATCTACAGGGACACTATGTAGGGAGTTGAGCAACGAGATGTCTATTCACATTACATTTAAATTTCCACATGTCGGTACAATCAGGGAAACAGGACCCGGAAGGAAATTCTCAAGTCTAGCAGACTCAGGAAAGAAACTATTTAAATGAAAGGCTTTTCAGCATCTAGGGACCTATACAGTGAAGAATTGGGATGTTGCTGCTTGTCGGGTTAGTCGAGGGTATTTACAGCGAGGAACACAAGTGTTACGAGTTCGTCATTGCACATTTCATTAAAATACTTGTAAAACAAGTAGAGGCATGCATCTTTGCGGGGAAAGGATAGTGATTAGAGCGTGGTTGGTAATAAAACTCTTTTTGGGACCTTGCCTGAGAGAGAGAGAGAGAGAGAGAGAGAGAGAGAGAGAGAGAGACTAACAGAAGATACACTACCCCAGATATGTAACAATACTCCATGTATGCCCGATGTTGTCATTGTAGAGCTGCAGGATACTGTCAGATACGAGTAATATTCTAGCACAGTAGAGAGAGCCCACTTTCTACGCAACAGCTTTGGCAATGTCTTAAAGGTATTTGTTCCAGCTCATGTTGCATGTAAATGTTAATCGAACAAAGACATCTCAGGCAGTAATCGATGGTTGATAATGTTTTTTTTTGTATCATTGTTAAATAAAAGATGTATAGCCTTCGCAGTATTAAACATTACCACCCATTTACGTCCCAATTCCAGTACGGACTGAAGGTTATTCTTTCATGTTTCAGTCATTGCCTTAGATATGTGCACATTCGTTTCCCCTAGTGTCTGTTATAGATCGTGATGCCATCAGCAAATATAATTGTCTCGAAGACAATTTTATCAGGGAGGTCATTTATGCATATTAGAAATAATAAATGTTCAAAGCTCGAACTCTGAGCACACCATTTTTATATCATTCAATTTAGACGTACAATTCGAGAACCACCTGTATTTTTCTCTTGTTTAAGGAGAACTTGATTATAAATTTACGTCATATTTATTTAAAACTGTATATATTATAATGAGTCTCTGGAAGTCAACAATGTTTAGCATGCATATATATATATATATGAGTAAACATTGTTAAATATTGATTTCTTTTATTAATCCCTATATATAATAAAAAAACGTTGCAGTTTTCCCCCCTCTTTATCAAAATATCGTAGGTTTACAAAAACAGATGCCACATACACATGTATTATGTCTACACTATTAGCAAATAGCTTATGTAACTACAGAACGACATTTTAGACACAATCATTCGTTATATACAACCCTAAATTTAATCCTAGGAGTGACATCATCACGATCGCAAAGATATACAATGGAAGTAGCTGTTTTTTCCACTCTAAATCAAAAGTACCACTCCTGCTTCCAGTCGACACCGGGAGGTGTTCTGCATTAGGGTCATATATGGGGGTTCCCCCTAATTTGCTGGCTCATATACACATACTATAATCTTTCCTTTTATCTACCCCCCCCCGCAAAAAAAAAATAACGATTTCTCCCTCCTCACATTTCACCAAATCTCCGTGGCTGACAACTCGATATTTGGTTATTCTGAAATGAACGAAACCTCATTTAAAAAAGAACGCTATTGAGATTAAAACAAACATGGCTTCCCTGGTTAGATTAGGCAATCATTTCCTATTAAAATAAACCGATTACAAACTTTAAAAAAAAAATGAAACGAACTTCATTTTTACTATTACAAGAAAAGGTGTACTTCCCCTGTTATTATTTTAGTAAGAACAAATTACAATTTCGTTATATTTCTTACTAAAATAAAAGATAATTATTAATTCTTTTATTACTTAAATGTTTTCTTATTACTAAAATTACATGGTTAATTCTTACATTTTTTCCATGCATACCTTCTAATTACGTTAATTTCTTTACTTTATAAAAATACAATGTTGATTTCATCACGAAATTGTTTTATTAAAATTATATTTCTTTACGCAGACTTAAGTAAATGGTTTTACAATCATATATTGATACATTTGGATACAATAAATGTTTTGGTTTTCAAATATTGTGTGTTCGGAAAAATGTTCGTTTATGCCTTATTTGTCGTGTTATTTGAACAAGAAGAAATTGGAGATTTTAATTTTAATTTCGTTATATATTTATTTCATTTACAGTGAAAAAGAATCATAAAAAGGAATAATTATATTTTATTTTAGTAAGAAAGATAACGAAATAGTAATTCGTTTTTACTAAAATATTAACAGGGACGCATAAGAAAAAAGTTCGTTTCGTTTTGTTTTAGAGTTTCCGGTTCGGTTTTTAAGTTAGTGAAACATTTTTAATATAAACAAACTTTAAATCGGTAAAATTAATTTAATCACGCTATTATTTCACATGTGAAGATGTGATTAAAATTTAACTTAAAGAAACCAAAGTTTTAAAATGAGTAAATGTGTTTTATTTTATAATTTATAATTAAAAGCGTTGAACAATGCAAAGTCCAATTTTGGGTAATTATGTATTTTTAATACCGTGCTGAAATAATGTTTCATTTTTAAGGCCATTTTAGCTTGGGGGGGGGGAGAGTTTGTTTTGTAACTATTCTTCCGCCTCATGGTTGAATAAAAAAAATTATCGTGAAACTTGAATTTAACATGAAAACACTATTTACAAATAGCGCGGTACCAAAAATGCATAAGCACCAAATTTTTAAGTAGATATTGATCTCGGATGCATATGATGGCAAATTTTAAAGTAGATATTGATCTCGGGTGCATATGATGACAGAGCGCGAAACCATCTGCCATCATATGCACCTACTGCAACATAAAACCAAAACTTGGTGCTTCTGCATTTTTTTCGTACCGTGCTACTTTTAAATAGTTTTTCAGGTTCAATTCAAGTTTTACGATATCTTTGTTTTCTTTCTTACATTGTAAGGATGAAGCACGGCATAGTTACAAAACATCCTCCCCATGTAAACAATGGCTTTCAAAATATTAGCATTATTATTGTACCTATTTACTATGCCTCCCCACGGGACAGAGTTAGACACCAGGGTCGTTTTTTAACGTGGAGAAAAGGTACAAAAATAAAAATTGTCTCAGTCGTGAAGGATTTCTCCTCCACCGAAAGAGAACAAGAAAATGAAGTGCAGCATCTGAAGAACAGATACTACACTTTGATCTTGACCAAAAGGCCAAGCAACCTTGATTGTAGCACGGAACAAAAATACATAAGTACCCAACAGTTGAAAAACTTAATCTTGCATTATTCTTATTATTATCATTTGTTAAACAACGTGTATAGTTTAAATCAAAATATCATCGCATGATTACATTTTCGATAATAACATGATTAAATTTAACCCGTTTAAAGTTTAGGAGGCAGATTAAATTAAACCAAACTTTAGTGCTTGTGCATTTTTGAGATCGCGCTGTCTGTACATATTTTTTTACAGGTTAAAATCGAGTTTCAGGATATATTTTTTAATTCAATTGTAAGGTGGAAACACAGATTACTTACAAAACAGAATGCAGAGTATTTTACACACACAGGCTGATAGCCATTATTTAATCATTTTCTAAAAGCTCCATTAAACATTATTATATACTTATTAAAAAATAAAACCGCTGGTTAGGCTATTTTTGCAGTACAAACACGTTTCTTTTCTTCAAACTTAATATATTTAATATTTAACACATTGATTGTTAAAAATAACATGTACGTTTACTTTTAAGGTAGATATCGTCCCCGAAAACAAATATTGTTGGTGCTCTGTTTGACAATTAAATTTTATAAACATTGTCCAACAAAACTAAGCTCTTGGTTTAAGTCATTTCGAGGGCCGCAATGTCGTATGTTAGTTGGTGAACATTAGGTTAAAGCATATATATATATATTATTCCTTAATTGAATTTTTTATTTTTATTTTGAGATGAGCATTTTATGTTAATTTTATTTTTATTTCGGACTATTAAAAAAAAAAAACAACAACAACTAATAAAGATGAGACTAATAGTCCGAAATAAAAATAAAATTAACAGTAGGTTAACGCGTTTCCCTTTTTCGCGACCCCTTTTACAACTTTTGCTGCACGTTCGATCCTGACTTCAGCGGATATTTTTTTTTTATTATTTATTTATTTTTTATTTTTTTGCGAAAGGCAAATAGGTCTCAAACAAAAATATATTGTTTCTTTCTATTTCACCATTGTTTGTTATTTAAATAAACCGTTCTTTTACAGCTTACTTAAAAAGGGCACTTTCTTAAATACTGTTTACATTTATAGTTGGTAACGTACGGATGACTACAGCAATTTAGTTCCCTTTAAGTGACAAAGGGTTCGATAGTTTTTTGCCACCATAACTTCAGTCTTGCCAACAAAAATACCTTGCTCTGAACCATACCCTTAAAAATACCCTAAACCTTTTAGCAAATTTTGTGACAACCCCACCCCCAGGCAAAAAATGGGGTATCTATTCTGGAAGCAATTTTTAACATGAGGAGGTTGGGGGTTGGCCAACAACAAAAACAACAACAATTGCATTTTAAAGTTTTACGCAGTGGGGATGCATGCTACCACCGGGCAACGCCGGTTAACGAGTCCTGCTAGTTGATTATAATATTTAATATTTTAATTATGCAATAAACGTTATAATCTACAGAAATATATAGTCATATGAAAATATACTTATGGCAAGTAAGCTCCATAGAAATATTTGTCTCTCATTTTCGGGGAATATCATCAGAATTAGAACTTCTCCATTTGTTAAATACATTTCCTAGGGATTGCTTCATTCTTGGCTACAACAGTGTTCAAATCCAATATTAATGAATACTTGCCGTTCATTATTTTCAATACTCGAGTCTGAAATAACTGTTCATGCAACTGGCAGCTCATTTTCTTAGCATTTACACTCGATTAGCTTTTAGTCTTGATATGTGTTGACCCATTAATAAAAAATCCAGTATTTAAATAAATAAATTACATATTTTATAGAAAACACAATCACATGTGTAGTAATTTTCTTTTCTCTAATGAAATCTAAGATAGACAACTATTACGAGCGACTGAAGTAGGAACAGCTATGCAATAAAAAAAATACATGGCTAATACGAAAGACTGAAAAAAAATACATGGCTAATACGAAAGACTGAAAAAAATATATGGCTAATACGAAAGACTGAAAAAAAATATATGGCTAATACGAAAGACTGAAAAAAAATATATGGCTAATACGAAAGACTGAAAAAAAATACATGGCTAATACGAAAGACTGAAAAAAAAATACATGGCTAATACGAAAGACTGAAAAAAAATGCATGGCTAATACGAAAGACTGAAAAAAAATACATGGCTAATACGAAAGACTGAAAAAAAATACTTGGCTAATACGAAAGACTGGAAAAAAAAAGAAAAAAAAAAGAATACCTACGAATCTTTAAGATGATATTACGAGGGACTGAAATAGAAACAGCTATGCAATATAAAATAGATGAATATAACGAAGTCATCAGTACAAACATTGTGTAGATGCAGTGAAAAATTAATTTCCATGACATATAAAAGTAACGGAAATTAATATGGACTAAAGGAAGATGTCTAGTATGAAAATCAACTACTTTTCGTCCACAATGGTCAAGGTAAAAAGACTTTGGTTTACTCCTATGTTTTTGCTTTTTGTTTTTAATTCAATGTTCCATTTAATAAGTAAGCGATATAAAATAATTTAAAAAATATTATATGGAAAAGTCGGACGAAGGCGGAAAAAAACATAATACATGTCACATTTCAGCATCTTTGCATCAGTTACAAAAAATTGTTTTTTAATGTTTAATTTTGATTACAAATGGTAATATATATATATATATATATATATATATATATATATATATATATATATATATATACTAGCAAAGTTCCAACCTTAGCAGTTGACATTAATCTTGAAAAATAGTGCGCACCATTCCTAGGTGGGTGACCATCATTATGCCAGTTTTGGCTATGATCGATCCAGTTGTTTGAGTTGTAGGAGAGCTGTACACACACACACACGAATGCTACTATTATATATATATATATATATATATATATATATATATATATATATATAACCTATATATATATATATATATATATAGGTTATGTAGTAAACGTCGAGTGTTATGTTCAATGGATACTAGACGTTTCTATACATTTAATTCTATAGCATACCGAGATTATTAAAATATACTAGGCTACCCGTGACCCGTTGGGTCAGTATGTTATATTAGCTATGGAATTCATGTATGAGTGTGACACTTGTGACGTAAAGAAAATAGTTTGTTTTTTTTTGTGGTTTTTTTTTGACATAACAGAAACATTTCTATGAAAGTATATTAAAATGAAAAATCACGGACGGATCACTCAAACATGAAAAAAAATCTTCCCTGTTCGTGTAAAGTTACCTATTTTTCCGAATAATCGCTCAAAAATCGAAAATTAAACATGATTTTCCTACGAATCGAACGCCGACGAAAATCATTTAGCAGCAAAATCGCACATGAACCTACGGATGAGAAATATAAGAATAAAAAAGCCATATTGGAATCCTGCAAGTTATAGAAATTTAAAATCTAAAAAAAAAAAATTAATAAAACCTGAAGCAAAAAAATAAAACCTAAATAAAACCTAAATAAATAAAATAAAATAAAACTAATATTGAAACAGAATAGTAAATGTGTCAACCAATTCACCGTTCTCACACAACTATTTTGTATCTAGAAATGTAAACAAAAAATAAAAAGAAGGAATGAAGGAAAAGGGACGGGTAGAGAGTAGTAGTAGTAGTAGTAGTAGTAGTAGTAGTAGTAGTCTTGGCTTTACTACAATTGTCCTTATGTTTGTCAACGGATTAAATTTTTTTAGTTGTAAGAAAATAGCGATAGTATATTTGTAATAAAGAATAGTTTCAAAAGTCGCCCACTCTTCCATTCTTAAATAATGATTTCGAAATAATAACGTTGATATTTCAGTGCGCAGGTCAAAATCTGCAAAAGAAGCGATGTGTGTTTATTTGTTTACGTTTTTATGGGTTAATGTTTATGCACGCATGCGCAACCGAATGTCGTAAACCGGAAAGTGGGTTACATCACTCGTTACAAGGTCATTTGAGTTTTATAATTATATAGATTAATACGAACCCTCTTAAGTTAAAGGAATGGCGGGCTGCAAGTTTTGTTAATCGCGTGCATCGATGGAGAAGGAAATTGATATTTTTTTGTAAAATATTCGAATTAAGTCGCATTTTTGTCGTAAATTTGAGGATTCGTTTGTTTATGAGATTCGAACTTTATTTTCACTGATGTGATTGATTATGAGGAAAAAGTTGTATAGGACTTTACTTAATACAAAACACGAGTTCATTCTTGTGGCGCTGCCGCAGGTTGTTCCAAAGTCAATAGAATCTAGGCTATTTTTGAAATGGCGTTTGCCCATTCGACTAGTACCTGTGCAGTTCTAGGAGAGCCAACCCCCCAGACTTTGCTTTCTCTCTTCGAAAAAGGGTTAGTTTATTGCTCATCACGTGAGGCACCTCTACCGGGGAATGCCGAAGTGGCTGGCTATGCACTATTTTGCAGGTTAGACTGCTCCTCCTCGTAGAGGAGGGAGAGGCACTGAATTTTCAATTCCACTTTCTGACCCTTGACATTTCGCACTGTGGGAGAGAAATTCCGAAGATAACGTTTGACTTTGAAATATATTAATTTTAAACAATAAATATTGTTTATCCTTTATATTTGCGTTGTGATTGGCTTTCAAAAAAAAATATATAACACATACCTATTCATTTTAAACTATAATCAACGCGTCTATCTCGAAACTTACCTTAACTGAATCTTGTGTGACGACGCCCTCCTGTCATTTCAAAACAACACCGCCGAGGACAATATGCGGACTTTCTTTTAATAACTGACTTCCTTATCCAACTCCAAACCATGGCAAGAAAAAAGAAAAAATTATACAAAATTCTGAAGATGACGTTTGACTTTGAAACATTAATTTTAAACAATAAATATTTTTATGCTTCATATCTACGTTGTGATTGGCTTTCAAAAAATAATACATAAGTATTCATTATATATATATATATATATATATATATATATATATATATATATATATATATATATATATATGTTGTTCAAAAAAAAAGTGGGTAGTTGCTAATGGAAACCTCAATGCAGAGTAGACCATACACAAGTTAAAAAAAAAAATCCAACAAAAACGTGGCCTAATGTCAATCGAAATTCATTTTAACCCAGAGCAGATTGTAATGAATTTAGAATGTGATTGGGATAAGTTTACGTTTCAATTTTGTCTTTTAACGTTTATAAATAATTCTTTATAGCTAGAGACACTGGAGTTTTATGCTTCCGCATGTGGCCATTCTTACCTGTCGGAAGATTCGAACTCATGTAAATGGATACCGTCGTCGGAATAAACAAACAAAAGAAATACAAATCCGACTCGGCATTTTTTTTTTTTTCAAATTGCAAATGAAATGCATTTATTCGTGTTTTTTTTTTAAACAACTCATTTCATTATACTGCAGAAGTCTTTTCGCACATACCTACTTCCTAAAAGTCTTTATTCCTCGGTTTGTCAGCACATTTCCGCCCTCGTATGCCCACGCCCATCTTGGCCGGCCCTCAACTACGAGGGGATTTTTTTTCTCTCCTTTTCTTGCGACGCAAGCTCGCGCACGCTTGCTAATTTGCATACGTGCTTTAACGGCTGCTACTGCTAATACCTTCGTCAGCCAGTTATTCTTCGACTGCTGATTCTCTCACATTCGTTCATACACGCTATGTTGCATTCAGTCACGAAGCCACCTTTGACTCCATTTGCTAAACCGTTACATTCAGGCTACCTTCAACTGTCACGAGAATTGAGGAAACTGAATGACCCATGAATGCGAAATTCGGGCGCATTCAGTAAACAGTTAAGACGGTTAAAACGAGCGAATTTGTGAACCTTGCATAAACGCGAGTTGACTGCTTTTTACATATAAGTATACGTGTGTGTGTATGCATGCCTGTATATGTACACTTCAGAAATATATTCGCATTAGCATATACAGAAATACAAGTTACACGTTTAAACAAATAGTTTTGCTTGGATATATATCATTTTTGTTGTCGTTCTTCTTTTTTTTTTGTTTTGTTTTTTTTAGTGTGTGTTTTTAACCTCTCTCGTGTGCGGAGGGCAGAGTGACTTGACTACTTGCACGGCCCATGAGGTCTTCTATGAATGTTGTGTGCAGTATAAGTAGATAACCTCAACCCCTAAAAAAGGGTTTGGGTTCGTGAATTAATTTAAAGAAAGAAAAGCTGTTGCATAACATAAAAACCCATTCATCTCACCGCGGGGTAAAACTTCAGGGACAAAAGTCAGGACAGCTTTGAGATAAGATTTCACGCATATATATATATATATATATATATATATATATATATATATATATATATATATATATATATATATAAGGAGATTAGAATAATAGTCTAAAGAGCTAAGTGTATTTCAATGTAATAGTGAAATTACTAGTTTAATTAAAATACAGGAAATGCTCGTTGTAATTTAGATATATAATAAGCTCGATAGTTAAATGTCCTAGAGCTAATTCAATATTAAGTAATGTGATTTATAATTTAAAAGTTTTAAATTTTTTTAAATTTAACAATCAAAATTTAATTAAATTAAAAATCAGTTTCATAAGAAGGAACAACAACAAAGTCAATTATCTGTACGATCGTTTCGGAAATCCGTGCTTTTTATTTGTGGTATACATGAAGTCACGTAGAATAATTATACATAGTTTTTTTGGTAAGCACGGTCTCCTCATCAGCAAATTTAGGAGGATTTCTATTGAATTGAAAAGACACCAAAAATAAACCTAGCATTAAAAGTAAGGCAGATGAATCTGAAAAATTGAAGTAAAAGGTTTGGATATAAAATTTATAAGAAAATTAATAAGAAAATTTGTATAGGTTAGAGATAGAAATGAGTAGAGAAAATATATATATTTTTGAATTTACATAATAAATTTGATTTAAAAATATATAGATATATAATTACCTTTTGGTTTTTCTTTTTTTGAAATCAGGAACTGTATTTAAAGTAGTCATTTAGATGTTTGCTATAGCTTTTTATTTTATTGAATGATGAATTTTAAAAGGGCGACGCTCGTGCAGTAAATTGTTTCCGTTAGCGTATTTTGATTTAGAGACGCTACAGTTAATATCTATAGAGAGAGAGTTGTTTTTTTTTTGTTTTTGTTTTTTTTTATATATATATAACAAGGTAGTTGCATCCACAGGGGAAAATTGTGTATCTCTAAGAGTGTTAAAAATATTTTTATAATTAGAACTTTTAAAATGTTATAAAGATTTTTTATTCATACAAATATTTTTTTTTTTTACATTTTAAAAACATGATTCAGCCAGATACAAAAAGTGAGACATTAGCAAGCCTAAACGCCTATTATATATGTCCGAAAAGTTATTTCTGTACCAAAATAAAAATCAGGAGAAAAGATTCTTTGTCACATATGTTGGTGAGGTTCGAAAATGTTTACACGTTAAATTGTCAAGAAAACGGGTAAGGAATTCAAAGGGAATGTAAAAAAATTAAGTTGTTTCATTGCTATTATGCAAAGGGAAATTACTAACAAAGTACTTATCAGTGGAGGTAAATAAGATTTTTAATATATATATATATATATATATATATATCGTATTAAGACAAAGATAACACTCTTAATGCTGAAATGTCAAATAAACTTTCTCTCTAGTTAACTTTGCATTCCAATAATATATATACAGACTAGCAGGCCACCCGGCATTGCCGGTCGTAAAATACACTTAAATATGATATTTTGATTAATGCAGATTTCGTATGTATTATCATATTATGTCGGACCCAATATATTGTATAAGTTTAAAAACATAAAAAAAAAGGAATGACTCGTCCGCCACCAACGAGAATCGAACCAAAACGTTCAGCTTACGATTTATTGTTTCTTTTGACATTAATGCCTGAGCTATGAAGACGTGCTTGCTACAAGGCTAAAAATTTAAAACATGGACCAATAGCTATTACGTTGCACATGCATATTCGTAATGCCGTTGTTCGACCTTCAACTGGCAAATTTCATTTTTTTTTTCACATTTTAACCGATTTGCTCGGCTAAAACCGCATGGATTCAAATACCCTATATATAAGTTTCATGTCTGTAGAGCAAAATCTAACAGAGGAGTGTGGTAGGCAAAATTTTTAAAACAAATATGTATACGCATACATAAATATATATAGAAAGAGGTTTTATTTACTAAAATAAATTACGCAAGTATAAATCAAGTAGGATATCTGCATGAATATAATTATACGTAATAGTTAACTAAAAATGATCATCTCATACGAAAACCGAAAAAAAAAAACTAATAGGAAATTAATTAGAATAAATGTTGGAAAGAATATGCAAATTAGCTAGATCTTTTGCACATAAATGCAATTCCAAGACCTAGATATAACAAAATTGTACTTTTTTTTTGTACAAAGGGTTTTTAATATGAATATCAATGCCCAAAAGAAAAAAATTATAGGAGTAGATAAGAATAATTATTAAGCTACGTTGATTCTTTAGAGAGAAATTAAAGATTCAAATTTACACCCGTGGCTATATTGTTCTATCTCTCTATTTAGAAGATCGGGACACTGTATAGATCTTATTACTTGCGATTACAATTAAATATGAGATGCATTTTTCTCACATTTGAAAGCTTGGGTGTTCCAACCGGCGGTGCGGTATGTCATGCATACTGACTGCTGTGTCGTTCGCAGGGAGTTACGTATTTTGATTTTTTTGTTTCATTTTACTTCAGTCGAAGTTCTCAGAAATCAAAGGTCCCACAACCTGGGGCTAACACTTGAAGTCTATATGAGATACATAGATATTCGAATGTTCCATTAAAGTTCTTTATCTCTTAAGCACTGAGTTAGTAAAGAAATTGAGAATATAATTTTCCTCTCCCCAATTAACCATTTTTATACGTTGTATATCTTTCATGTTGGTCTCATGGTCTTACTGGGTTCCAGGACAAGAATTTATCTAGTCTGGTGGAGTACCCAGCTTCGTGCTATTACTTGAGATAATATCACTTGGAGAAGGTGCACCATTCCTCGGAAAAGCTGTGGGGTAGCCGTAGTGAGGAGATTTTATTTGGGCTGTGAATACCATATGATTTTGAAAATTTGGTCAGGGTTTACTTCTATGGAAAAAGTATCCTCGTGCCAGATTGTTCTGACAAACCTCTGTACAGAGTGACCTTAGACACTCGAGGACAGTGTCTTGTAGGCATTCAAGTTCTCTCAAGTTGACTGTGTGGTCATATGCGTGTGTGACAAAACATTCCGGTTTCGAATCTTGGCGTAAATACACTTGCTACTTTTAGCTACGCAGATGAATCGTCGATGACAAAGCAACTGTCTATAGTTGACTCATCATTTTGGGGGGATAACCTGGCACAAAATGGTGACATCATCAACTTAGAGAGAGTTAGTGGGGGAGGGGGCTGAAACTATGACCCAAAAAGTCACGGGTTGTGTTGTCTACTAGGGATCTAGTATACATATATAAAAATAAAACCACTTCAACAACGAGACAGATCCGATTTTAGACAGGATACCTTTCACGCAAAGTGTTCAATATCCTTCCAGATAGAGCTTCAAAACAAATGTATAATCAAACGAGTGGAGATGTTGAAACTATGCGAGTACATTTTTGATGAGCGGAAATACCATGAAACTACAGTTAAGCGTTAATTCAAGACGCATTTATTATTAACCAGCTGTATTTTACTAGGTATTGTCTAGGTAACGACATATTGCCGGGAAGAGGTGCTAGAGAAAATAGCTAAAATATATTAAAAGTTACATCTTATTTCGGAATAGACGACACTTCTCAACCTTGTTACTACTCCGCTCCTAGAATGTGGATGAAAAGGTTTTATTCCGGAAGGCATACATGTTGTATCGGTTGAAACAAACCAGACCTTTATTTCTTTATATTATTTGAACTATTATTCTCATTTAAAAAAGACAACAATAACAACAAAAAACAATCAAGATGAGAATAATAGTTCAAAAAATAATTATCAATCCTCCTCTCAAAAATATACATTCATTAAACAAAAATGTGTTCCCTGGAAATACATCAATTACCATTTTCTATTATTGACTCACTTTAAAAGTACATATGAGGTTGTTATCGTTATATACAATTGTGTGTGTATGTGTATGTTACCCACATAAAAGAAAGGTTCGATAATGCACGTGAAATCTAGATATGTATACTAATGAAAATTTACTGGGAAGGCAATGGAAGTGCACCTCTTATTGACTCGGGTTTATTTTACTACTGGCGCAAGGCACACGTACGTAACGTAGTAGTCGTTTTTCTTGGGAAAACCAACAACTGCACAATCTAGAAGCAACTTGACCGGGAAGATTCTTGCCATTTGAAGCGTTAAGTTTCTCCTGACGAGACAAAAATGTGCGAGTTAAAAATTCAGGTTAAAATAAAAATCTTTTAATTAGAAAGCAACAAGACTGACTATCGAACGTGCGGTTGAAATCGAACATGTGGGAAAAATAGACCTTTTCGTAATCATTTATTTTAAGTACATTTATGTTCGTATATTCTTTGATGTAACATTTGTTGTGTTTTATTACATTATAAATTGTATAAACACAAATAAAAAGCAGAATCAGTTGTGAATATTGGAGTTTGTACATTATAAATTATTGATGAAATTCTTGATAGTTTATAATATTTGTATGATTGGATATTTTAATCGAAGTAATTCATCATAAAAAAGTTTCAGTTGAGTAAAAGAAATTGACCATTGATTTGTTTTGTTGTTGTTTTTTATTTTCTATTTTATAATAGCTAAAGGTTTTCTTAGTATTTTATCATCTAGTCGTGCTAGTGTCAAAGATCTTCCTGACTCTCACGCCATGTCGTTTTATTCTCTATCACACTATGTAGGTCTACATAGGTGCAATGTGAATCATTTGCTAGTTGCCTGATGTAGGTTTTAATGTGGTCTGCCCATTGTACAATATGCCTGTTCATACACCCACAAAAGAACATCACTAACGATTTCATCTTTAGCAATTCAGCAGTAACCAGTAAATTTAGTTATTTTCTCTCTGATCAGATGAAAGTGCCCTACAGTTTAATATATATTATGTTAGCTATTTCAAGCTTCTGAGAGAATTCCCAATTCTCCAGTCTATAATTAATATTAATGCGTATTCATCTGTACATAAATAAATATGGCTTCCTTCCGTCACTCAAAAATTAGCGAATAAAAATTTTGTCAGGGAGCTAGATAAAGGAATATAGTGATTTTAAATATTAGGGGGAAGTGACAAATTAACAATTCAGTCAACGCTGGCCAACTGAATGAATTTTGGGGTAAAAAACGGATATAAATTTAATAAAATCCATCAGTATAAGTTTAAACATAAAATTACAGACGTAATTCTATGTTTTTCATTTAAATATTAGAATAAACACTGGCGAAGCATATTTTTGTTGTTTTAACGTCATTTTTGCTGGAGGATATATATATATATATATATATATATATATATATATATATATATATATTAGTGTTCGGACGATGAATTGGGAATCGGAAAAATCGGAATATTTGGGGGTATCGGAAAAATTGGTGCCTATTTTCCGATGCCAAAACGATTTATTGCCTTTATTTATTTGTTTTTGGTTTAAAGCAACATCTTCCATTGTTGGTAATAATGATTAAATAATAAATATTTATTGGTTTTAAAATACAGTAAAGCTTAAACCGATAGATTATCTTTATATCTATAAAAGTGAAAGTGTCTGTGTGTGTGTGTCTGTGTACATTTCCATACGCAATAACTCTGTCAATTTTAAGTCTACAGACTCGAAATTTGATATACAGGGTACTGAGATTTGGGAAAATCGATGTGATCGGATTTCGGCCAGATATTTGGCGATTAAGGGGTCAAAGTTCAACGATTTGACTTTTGAGAACTCTACCAAACTCCTCCGACAATTTTTGGTCTAAACACTTGAAATTTTAGATATAGGTTTCTTGGACATGGATCTAACTTAATAACTTGATTTGAGCCCAAAAGAATAAATTTTAAGGGATCAAATTAAAAAAAAAATTGACCTATTTTTGTGTGTGTGTATTTTTTTTTTGTTTTGTTTTTTGCTCAGCATAGCCCTCCAAATACCCGAGCAACGCCGGGCCGAAATGCTAGTTCTTTATAAGTACATTTTAGGAAAATATCTGCATATTTAACATTTTTTTTTTTTTCGGAAAGTGGGGAAAATAACAATTCTATAATAATATATTTAGAGATTTATAAAGAATCGGAATCCGTAATTATATCGGAATCGGGTTTTTAGCACGGAATCTGTAATTGTTTAGGAATCGTCCCATCACTTCATACATACATATATATATATATAGATATATATATGCAACTTTATATATACAGAGTGTCCGTCTTTAAATTATCTCAACTTACCACATGAATATGCCATCCAACGTTTTCAAAACATGTTTAGAAATTAAGAATGGTACATCCAGTGGGATGGATCATATCGCCACTATCATCATGACGTTACAGCCAAACAGATGTGTAGGACGAAGATTAAGTCTGGAATACTATTCACGATCAGCAGATTTTATCCCCATGGACTTTTTTGAGAGGTGAAGAGGCATTTTAAACACAACGTACACACCAAAAAACAGCTACCATGACTGAGTTCAAAACAGACATTGAAAGAGCATGTTCCAGCATCCCAACCGAACTGATGAGAAACGTTTTGGATTCGATAAGTAGGGGGTGTCTGCTGTTCCTGGACCACAATGGCCAACAACTTGAACACTTTCGAGCATTAGATGGTTTCTACTTTTTTTTCACAGTATTTTGATGTATGAAACTTTTCTTTATCATAATAAATGTTAATTTTATGGACGTTTAAAGAGAGAATACATTTTTATTTGAAGATCCTGTATATTAGTAATTTAAGGCTAGTGCATTTATTTAAAATAATTGTACTTTAAAACTTATAAACTATTGGTACCGATGATAGTAGATTCTGTTGCATATGAGGTTCGGCTATAAAAGACAAAATAATACATCCAAATTATAAATACCTCGGACACTGTGAGAAGAAATATCTCATGTTTGTGTTTTACTATATTCTTTGCGTTGATAAGTGCCTGTAACGAAATAAAAGAAATAATATAGAATACATATATAAGGAGAACTGTATATAAAGATATCAGTATGGACCGAAACAGTTGTCCACTTATATAATAGATAAACAAAATGTGTTTTTATGTTCCATAAAAAAAACGATATCCAGCATGCGGCAAAAATATCTCTCACATTTTAAACTTTAAACTACACGTTGCTAACGAATTTATGCAAGTGCCAATGATGTTTTAATTTAGCTGATTATTTGCTATTTTTATTAGGTACTATCATCAAACAATATGGTCTAAACTGCTGCACATTGTGCTTTTACTGTTGAAATGTCTTTTGAAGAATGGTGAATCTGTAACTGTAACTGCAACACAGAGAGCTAGCCAAGTTTATTACAAGTAAGGACGACATGATGTATCAGATAGAAAATCAATACAGCTATGGGTTGTACATTTCAGAGCTACAGGTTCTGCACATAAAAGAAAGCCACCTGAAAGGCCTCAAAGCACTCGAATGTCAGACAGTATTCGAGCTGTGAAACTTTTCTGTTGCTCAGTCTCCTACACGTTCAGCTCGCAAACATGCTTTGAACTTGGGATTGTCTGATCGAACAGTCAAACGAATTCCACACACTAATGTGTAGTTCCATCCATACAAATTACTGATTGCTCAGAAAATGCATGTGAGCTACTGGGAAGATCGCATGTAAAAATGTGAGAGATATTTCTGCCGCATTCTATATATATATATATATATATATATATATATATATATATATATATATATATATATAGAGAGAGAGAGAGAGAGAGAGAGACAGACAGGCAGACAGACAGACAGATAGATAGATGAAAGAGCAACAGACCAAGTTATATGCCCATCAACATTTCGTCTTTATTGTAAGACTTCTTCTGGATAAATAAATCGAAGGAAATAAAATACCAGTAATATTTGAAAAGAACGAAAAAGGTAATACATCAAAGTCATACTTTTAACAACAAAAATATTTTCAAATATTGTAATGGTATTTTATTTTCTTCAAGTTATTCATCTAGAAGAAGTCTTACAATAAAGATGTCGGATCATTATTTCCATTATTCTCATCATATAATTTTCGTCTAATATTATGAATGAACCTTACCAATCCGGTACTAAGTATAATAAAAAAAAACATGTATCTTCTCCCTTAATTATTGAGCCCAATTCAATAATTCATTCATATATATATATATATATATATATATATATATATATATATACTAGCAAAAGTGCCCGTCGTTGACTGGGTTCAAAAATAGCCTACAGAAAATGGACTCTGATTTATGAAAGTATGATGATAGGTTATGAAAAGGAAGGGTTGTAAAGAGATAGCTCGAATTTGGGGGTATCAAAACCAAAGCAAAATATGGTAAAGTAAAAATAAAATAGATAAACACCATAATTTATTATACCATACCTGTTCACACTGAAACACTTATCACAATATTCTGTGGATCTATATTAAAAAACCTTGTAAAACTTTGTGACATATTTCCATTCTATGGAGGTCAGGTGCGAACGAACACCCCATAATTTTATCATACCATATTTCTTCAAACTGAAACATAATTATAAAAGTATACTTACGCAGCTAGATATGAAAAGTCTTTATTAAATTTTGTGCCTATTTCCATTCTATGGAGGCCAGGCGCGAACGCAGACCCCACAATTTTATTATACCATCCCTATTTAAGTTAAAACATACTTATCAAAGTATTATTATGTACATCTATATAAAAAACACTTGTAAACGTTTTTTTTTTAATTTTATTTACATACTTTGTGGACCAGACGCGTATGCAGACCCCACAATTTTAATGAATCATCATTATGCCAGATCAAACATACCCATTCCTGTGTCTCGATACATCTTCTATCATTATATGTGATCAGTTTTCTATAATAGTCAACCATATAGGAGCCTATTCGTGACCAGACACACACACACACACACACACAGACGTTCAGCTTTATATATATATATATATATATATATATATATATATATATATCAGAAGTACCCGTCCTTGACTGGGTTCAAAACAGCCTACAGAAAATGGACTGTGATTAATGAAAGTATGATAGGTCATGAAAAGGAGGGGGTTGTAAAGAGAGGTTTTTATACTCAAAAATTTTACCCTAAGCAAAATATGATGAAAGTAAAGATAATTTTCGCGAAAATATATTTTTTATATCAACTTTGTTTCTATTCGTAGCCAAGAGTGACTAACAAAATGATGTTTCCTTACAAAGAGAAATTTTTTTTATATATGATAATATAAATATACAAGAAATAAATGTTACCATAGTCAATAACAGTTACTTTTATGGTAGAAAAGTTCATTGGTTTGTATTTTTAAGTAGTTTGTAAAAAACAATTTTTTTTTTTTATTCACGAACCGATTTAAAAATCAAAATGGCAGCGACTTTGAAATGGAGAGCCCCGTTTTCAATTTGAAGGAGGGGCACCTGAGCATTCTGTGTTAACAATTTAAGAGAGTTCCGTCAACGTAAGGAATATTTATAAACATATTTTAATGTTTTCCGTTATTTTCTGCTTGAGGAATATTCGATTATGGCATGTGTAGTTAAAAATTAATTTAAGTATTTATCGCCTCAAATTTTGTTTTAATTTCAGTTCGCTGAAATTATTTCAAGTAAAGAGCATTAAAAACTATTTCAAAACAAAAACACATGAACTGAACTTTTATTGACTATGGTAACATTTATTTCTTTTATATTTATTTTCGGGTAGTCGTTTGTTGGCTTTTCTGCTAAACACTCTTACTAAATAATATTTACGAAATATCGAAAAACAAAGAAACAAAAACAGTTTTGAAAAATAATGAAGCTTTACTTACTTTAGTAAAATAATCCGAAACAGCAAAATGGGATATTAAAAAAAGTAAACACGTAATTACTTTAGCTTCTTAAAGCAAAGAATCGATATAAATATGAATAAGAAGAAAATACCGCCCTTTTCAAGCAGAACAGCTTCGTTTCAGTTTTACAGTATTGAACGGTGTAGTATTGCACCGTTGGATTCAGGGTTGTTCTATTGTAATGTAAAGAACACGTAGAAAGGGTAGTAATCAACTGAATTCCGTCTAGTACAATGCAAAAAAAAAAGCTTAAACAGATATATAAATAAAAAATAAAAAGGTTATATAAATGTTTTTAAAAAGACACGTAATCACGTGAGCAGGATTTTTTCCTTCTTTTGACATGATAACAAGGAACGTTCTTATTTTTTTATTATTTATCTATTTTCGAAAGAGTGCCACGTGCAAGTGGAGGAGGAAAAAACAGAGTTATGCAAAATTTGTGTCGAGAATTGTCTAAAGTTCCGACTTTTTTGGAGGGGGGGCTTTCACTTTAATAAGAATGTGAATTTATTCGACACAATATGATTCAACTCAAAAAAATAAATAAAAGCTAACGTGAATTAAGATTAAAGTTTAGGTGTTATTGTGGGCCCTCACCCCTTTTAAAAAACCTTGTTAAACTTTGTGGCATATTTACATTCTATGGAGGTCAGGCGCGAACGAATACCCAATAATTTTGTCATACCATATTTCTTCAAACTGAAACATAATTATCAAAGTATACTTACGCAGATAGATATGAAAAGTCTTTGTTAAATTTTATGCCATATTTCCATGGAGTACAGGCGCGAACGCAGACCTCACAATTTTATTATACCATCCCTATCTTAGTTGAAACATACTTATCAAAGTATTCTTATGTACATCTATATCAAAAACACTTGTAAACGTTTTTTTTTCTTCATTTTTTTATTTCCATACTTTGGGGGCCAAGTGCGAACGCTGACCCCACAATTTTTATGAACCACCGTCCTGCCAGATCAAACATACCCATTCCTGATCCTCGATACATCTATCATTATATGTAATCAGTTTTTTTTTAAACTAGTCAACCATATAGGAGCCTATTCATGACCAGACACACACAGACGTTCAGCTTTATATTATAGAAGATATATATATATATATATATATATATATATATATATATATATATATATGCTAGCAGGCCGCTCAGCATTGCCGGGTCGGAAGATACAGTAAGATAGGTATCGTATTTTTTATTATATAGACAATTTTCTATCAAATATATAGTAGTAAGATCCAAACTAAATACTATGACTTGGGTGCTATCAGCTAGAATTGAAGGTATAATATACAACTCTCTATCCTCATTTCCTAGTCTCTGAACTACGATTATATATATAGCGTTGGGACGATTCCAATAGTTTTCCCGATTCCGTATAAAATTCAAGACTCCGATACAATTACCGATTCCGATTCTTTATAAACCTCTAAATATTGTACTACATAGTTGGGTTTTTTTTTCACGATTCTGATAAAAAACACATGTTAAATGTGCGGATATGTTCTCAAACGTAAAAATACACTTGTGAGGGATGGTCTATCGGTTTTAGTTTTACTGGTTGTTTATCAAAATCAATAGATTTTCATTATTTTATCATTACTGCCAGCAGTAAAAGAGTTCGCTTTAAACAAAATCAAATAAAATGCCAATTAAAAGAATCGTTTTTGGCATCGGAAAATTAGCTCAGATTTTTCCCATTCCGATGAATCGCCCCGACACACACACACACATATATATATAACTCACCCGTCATCCCTTTTTTACAAGATAGATTGTCCGACCGGTGAAGACAAGATGCAAGCAAGGTCTACCGAGTTTTAGAATTACATAGATCTAATGTTGAACAAATTTGATCATTTCTTAAACAAATTTCTGAATGACACACTTTTTAAACACACGCAGAGGTATGCATACACACTTGTGGCAGTGTGTAATTTAACCTTCAATGTTTGTAAAGCACACGAGACGTGTGTTTCAACTGCTTATTGCCATTACCGAGTTGACTTTCGGTATCTGCCGATGTTTTACCACGTAACTTCCCCTTTAGTTGACATCAGGCATATACCTCTTTGCAGAGTGAACAAAGAGACGCAGCTCAACTTTCCCTCGCACGGTATCCCGTGATCCTCTTCTCTTCTTTCTCAAAAGCCACACCTCTTACTTCCATCAACCACACCACAACCACCATCCACGCAGCAGCAACAACAGCCACCTCGACATTTTTTTTTCTCCCTCCATTTCTTTCTTCATCGCCATTATCTGCAGACTTACCTGGCATCTGCCGCGGACTTAGCGTCAACATATAATAATAGACCGGTGAAAACTCGGCGAATGGCTACGAGAGCTCCAGTTCCAGTTGAATGAAATGTGATGTCTTCTATGGATTATTTTCGGGGCTTGTAAAGATCATCCGATTCTTATTATCGATCAAGCTAGTTTTTTTTTTAATCTTTTTCTTTTTTTCTTTTTATATTTTTCTTTTTTATTCTTTTTTTATATTCGTCTATTTATTTATTATTTGCTTTAATATTTTTATGCTAAGAATAACCTCTGACAAGTCATCATCCGGGAAACCTGGTAGCATTGACTTGAAAGCTTTGCTTGTCAATCAGGAATGTTCGTTTCATATTTTAGTTATTTCATTAATTATGTTTTTCATTTATTTCATTTTTTTTTATTTCTGGTATAAATTCAAAGTGATGAACATTTCTGGCTATAAATGATATTATAGGAATTACTCTCTCCCTCTCTCTCTCTCTCTCTATATATATATATATATATATAATTGTGGACTGTGCGCCCGTGCTAGAATCTTGTCTTCGGCGATCAGGCGATTACATCTTTTATAAAAGAGTAAAAGAGGTGACAGGTGAAGATATATGTTAATTTTAATTAATTTTAATATAAAGCAACGCCGGGCGACCAGTTACTATATATGTTATTTATTTCATGTATTCACAGGAAATTTCATGCGTATATGCAATATTTTATACACCGATATGTTGGAGGTAACTAAAAATTAAATTTGTTGTATATTGAAGGGGTCAGCTCCCGGGTTTTAGTTGGAAATGAAGCATTTAGAATCAAATATTATTATTGATGGAAAATTCTGGAATCGAACGCAGTTTCGTTCGTTAGGATACGATTCCAGGAATCCAGTGAATTATCCATTGCAGTGAGGAATGCAAGAGAAGTAACTTATATTCCAAATAATCCGGATAAACAGAAAGTGGTGTTGGTTTAATTTAGGTCAGCGCAAAAAAAAATGGAACAACAGAATTAAAGATTGCACACAGAAAAAATCTGACTTTTGTTGCCAGGACACGTGTTAGAAGAATGTGCATGGAATCCACTTGTCTGGTCCGTGTACTGACGTCACAAAGTAGTATAGAATTAATAAATATACATTTAAGTTAGAATAAAACAGGCAGTCAGTCAAAACGTCCGAGAGAAGCTGGTAGGGTGGACTGAGTAGACTGACAGAAACTCTTTAGGAAGAAAGGAAATCAGGAGAAGACGACCATGTAGAAGGCATCGAATTCCAATCACCAGGTGGATGAATAAATGTCTTATACAGGGTGGCCCACTTAAAAGTAGCCAAGAAAATGTAGTAAACATGAGTAACATTCTTTTATTGTTTAAATTACTTGTAGTGTTATAAAAGATGCTGGAAGTGCTCCATGTTGACATCTATACATTTCTGGCCGCGTTTAACAACGTTTGCAGATACTGCCTGTAGATCTTCTCTGGTGATTCTCCTGATAGCGTTCGTAATGTTATCCTTAAGTTGGTCTAGATGTGAGAATTATTAGCATAGACTTATTTTTTAAAGTCGCCCCCCCCAAAAAAAAATAAAACAAAAAAAGAACATGATGACAAGTCCGAGGAACGTGGTGGCCATAACTATTTGCTTATTGTTCTCTCTTTTGGAAACATGTCATGAACTCGTGTCAGTGACCTGTGAGACGTGTGACATGTAGCGCCATCTTGTTGGGAAAAGGAATTGCGTTTTGTCTTGTGGTATCAATTGGTCGTTAAGATAACGATTAGAGAGATTGGGCTACTTTAAGTGGGCCAACCTGTATTCGCTATGTTAGCCTTTTGTCTTTGTTTGTTATCAACCACAAGGTAATGTGTTCAATCGTCTTGTATAATGAACTTCGTATTGAAATCCTCTTCCAAAGTTTGACTGTATACCTCTCTTCAATAATGCATCTCTCTCCTGTTTTAAAAACTTCTATTACACATCTCTTCGTATATCACTGTATTTCTCTTCTATATATATAAAAGCGAAAATGCGTGTGTATGTAGTATGCGTGTGTGCACTTTTTCTGCATGTCCGGCAAAGGCTTTTCTCGCCGGGATTCTCGAGGGGGGTTACTATTTCTTATAACTTTTTATATGCTATCGAGATCATAATATGTAACACTTACAAAACGACGTCGTAAAAGTCTTTTATTTCAGTGACTTTTATCTTACAAAATTCGCGCTGTGAATTCGTTTGCTCTCTATTGCTCCTCCTCTTGCTGCCGCTGCTGTTATGGCATGAGATTTGACCTTGAAAACCACCTGGGTTTATAAACACTTATTTTGGACTCATCAAACGTTACTGCCTTCGCGGTGTCGTGTTATGTCATCAGACTATTAACCTCAAGGCTTTGGGTTCGAGTCAACCTTTTTTCTAAAACTTTTTTTTGTTCGTTTTTTTTTTTTATTTATTTATTTTAGCAGGGTTATTACTTTTACACACACACACACACACCTATTTTTCGCGTTCGCTGTTTGTTTTTGTTTTTCAGATTTTTTAAAGAAGTTTTAACATCGTTCGTTCTTTTGTTTTTTTTTCCCCCATCACGTTCGCGTTTTCTTTTTTTTAGTTTTTGTTTTTACATCGTTCGTTTGCATCACGTTCGTTTGTTTTTTTATGATACTTAAACAGGATTATTGCTACGCTTACTCTTTTGTTTGGATTTACCCCCCACCCCAACACACACATCTCTAAACACCCGGGCAACGCCGGGTACCCCCGCTAGTCTATTATAAATGTCGTCTCGTTTCTGTGAATTTCATAATAAATTTTCATTAATTGTTTTTAAAAACTGTTTTCATTATAAAATAATGTTCGACCTTATCGTTTTTCGTATTTTTTTTTTAAATATTTTCATTACTGCAACATTGCCATTAAGTAGGTACCATTGGTTTTATTTGAAATTCAATATTTCGATTATTATTAAAAACAGTTTTCGAAGATAATCAGCGAAAATTAAGTTTTTAGTTATCTAACGCCTCTATTTTCAGTGTTTACTCAGTACGTGAACAGAGTAACGTACATGATATGAAAATATATGGCAATTAAGCCATAGTCTTCCGCGTTACATCCACATAGGCCATCGTCATTTCGTTAATTATTATAAATTAATAATATATTAGCAGTCCACCCGGCGTGACCCAGTCGTAAAATACGCTTAAATATATTTTAATCCATACGGATTTCGTATTTATTATTAATTTAGAGCCAATACTCTTGATTATTGTATGGAACTCAATAGTAGTTATTTCAAAACAAAAATGACTTTGGTGCTATCAGCTAGAATCGAAACCAAAACAAATAGCGCTCCAGCCTTAATCATTACCGCTTGATCGTCAGATCGATATAAAAGAAAACGTAAAAATTTAACAGAACTTTACGTATATTGCGCATGCATACAAAAGTGGTCTTGCTGCCAAGTTCCAATTTTTGCAATTTCGACTCCTTAGCAGCTATTTTAAAATATTAAGAGATTTATAAACAATCGAAATAAGAATCGGTAATAATTGTATCGGAATCGGGAAAAATTCGGACTCGTTCCATCACTTTATATATATATATATATATTCTCCTGGTGAATTAAGGGCAAAATACATTCACTGATTGATATAATAATTAAGTGATTGATTTTGCGCTACGAAACAGATACTGTCAAGAATTGTAAATGTCAACTGAAAGGAATAAACTAAGATTGTCAACATCATGAATTTTGGAATATAGACTTTTGTCATTTATTCACTATATATATATATATATATAACAAATACACATATACAAATAAGATACACATATACAAATAAGATCATGAAGGGAATTTTAACGCATACTAAACATTGTCTTCGATTGTCTAAGTTATCGCTGTACAGGAATTTATGAGGAAAATATAGCACTAGTATACTTCCCACAATAAGTAAACCCAGCACAATCACGTTAACACATCGGTTTTCACCAGATCACTGAAGTTAAGCAACGTTGAGCCTGGCCTGTACCAGATTGGTGCCCATTTGGGAAGGCGAGGCGCAGTATGTACGGCAAGGTAAAATACCAGGTAGGGAAACTGGCACAGTCTATCCTTCTCTCGAGGGTAGATGGGCCTCTCTTGAGCCGTGGTAGGCAACCCATCTATTGATAGCATCGCGATAAAAAAATAAGTCTTCAGCTACGGACAAGATTTGAATTACACTATAAACTCATGTAGCGAGTTCAATCTCGGCTGCGGCCGCATGTTACGTTGTTTTTTTTGTTTGTTTGTTTTTTTTTACGTTAAACCTGGATTAAATATTTAAAATAATATTATGCGAAGGCTAAGTAAGATCCCGTCGGTGTGGATACTCTTGCATTGGAATATACGAGGAATAGTGCACCTTCTTAAAGTGATCCTGCCTATAGTAACATCGCTAAGCCGGATAAGCCACCAGATTAAATAAATTCTTGTCCTAAAATCTAGGAACACTACAGGGAAGATATACTATAACACAGTTACCTGGTCATTTTACGGAGGGGGAAGGATTAATATCATTTATTTACGAACAAGGGTTCAGAGATAAAAAGAGAACTTTAATGGAGTATTCGAATACCCATGTATTTTTTGTTTTTATTTTTATGTGAAAATCGCTTCGAACAGGGTAAGAAGCTACTTGGTATAAGGAATTTAAAAAAATGCTACTTCAAGATTTAAAAAAAAAAGCAGCTCAAAATATGTGTTATAGTAATAGATTCCTACCTAGAAAAACAATAATTCTTTCCCCTTTGTCAGAAACATTGCTCATGAAATGTGAGTGTAACGAAGCGGCGCGCGCTTACTGCAATAGAGCATCGACGAACGAAATCATCAGCATCCGTAGGATAGCTGACCAATGAAAATATTAGCAGTTGTTTTGGCGATATGCAAATTAGCAAGTGTGCACGATCTTGCGTGACAAGAAAAGGAGAAAAATATACCATGTGCTCAAGAGGAAAAGTCAAATTCGAACGAGGAAGATCGACATGTGAACACGAAGGCTAAGGCCGGCATGAGGTGGCGAGGAGAGAGATTTAAAAAAAAAAAAAAAGCCACGTGTTATACGGCAAAGCGTTGTAAAACACGTGTGTGCGAAAAGAATTTTGAGTAATAATGAAATGCGTTATTTTGGAAGAACCACAAATTAATGCATTTCATTTGCACTTAAGATGTCGGGTCGGATTTGTATTTCTTTACTTTTTTTTTTTTTCGCTCCTTTGCGACGATATCTCACACAACGTGAGGGTATGAGTGATTGAAGTGTAATGACAGAAGGACTAAAGTACAGTATATATATATATTGTGTACAGAAAGTTGTTAGTTGAGACAGATCATTGGTACCGTCGGTTTCAAGCCCGATAATAAGGCCCGTTTAAGGTATCCTTATCAAGCTCTCTTCAGCCAATATTCGTCTCTATACATATATATATTAGTATTGAGACGATTAATCGGAATCGGAAAAATCGGAGATTTGGAGGTAACGGAATCGGAAAAATTGATGCCTATTTTCCAAAACGATACTTTTAATTGTTTTTTTTTTTATTATTATTTGATTTTGTTTAAAGCAAAATTTTCCATTTCTAGTAATAATGATAAAATAATAAATATTTATTGATTTTAAACCACCAGTGAAGCTAAAAACGATAAATCATTCCCCACAAGTGTATTTTGACGTTTAGGAAAATTTCTGCATGTTTACGAAAATCAGAGGAAATAACTTATAGTTAAATAATTAGAGATTTATAAAGAATCGGAAATTGTATCGGAATCGGGAAAAATATTGGAATTGTCCCATCATTAATATATGTATATATAAGCGAGAGTTGCGAGGTTCTCGAAAGTAAACCCAAGGACAACTCGCAAATAATTGATTGATTTTTGACGACTTACACTGAAGAAAAATGAAGCCAAATCAGAAATAAGTACACGTTTCTCTTTATCGTGGAGTGAAGGATTTGCTTGAAAATGCTTTAAATAAATGAATTAAAACAAGGAAACAAACGAAAACATAAAAGCTCAACTCCAAACAAAAACAAAACCTCCATTCTTGAAAAGACTTCATTTTGTTCTTTTCGGGAGGGAAAAAAAGAAAGAAAAAAAAGTGGTGCATGAAGTGGGGGGAGGGGGTAGAGGGGGGGGCAAACATTCAGACATTTATCCTGCAAACAAACGTTAATTCTTATCATTTTCCACGTTCTTTCCATACAGCTGCATAATAAATTAAAAAACAAAACAAAAAACAAAACAAAAGAAGGAAATGCTAGGAGGGGGCAGTTTAAACAAACAAACCTTTTTTTTCTGCAGCCGCAAGGAGTGACGGGGGAGAGATAAGGGGGGGGGGCGGACAGGCGTTAGGGCAAAATGACACAGGGCCAATATATCTGTGAGCTAGTCGTGTTTGCTCTGAAGACAAATAACCATCCGTTTCAGTCTTAATAGAAACTTATACAACCAAGCAACTCTTTCCATTAGATATATATGCATACGAGAAATAATGAGTCCCGTTGCGTCTTCCACTGATTTCGGGGTACGTCGCTTGAACCAGAAGCATGTCGATTTACGAAACCTCTTTCCTTTCAATTTTCTTATGTTTTGTTTTAGCTGAGGATGGGACATCCTTCCGGATGCCAACCATTCACATAGTATTTCAAACACTTCAACTGATATTCTGTTTTAATTACAAACGCCCGTTCAAATGCAATTGTTTGTATTTCTTGCACTTATTTCACCCGATATATTCGCCAGGTATCTTTTGGAATTCTTTTTCATCGGTCCATGCAGAAGACGGAGAAATAATTCTAAAGTTTTCAGTTCGTGGAAACGAAATAAACTATTAGAGAAGAAGGATTTACGACATCTATGGACCTATAGAGTGAAGGGGTGTGATTTTGTTGCTTGTCGAGTTAGTCGGGAATATCAAGATCGAGAGAGGCACAAGTGTTACGAAGTCCTCAGAGCACATTCTATTAAAGTACTTGTAAAACAGGCACAGGGGTGCAAAATTCCGGCGATGAGAGGGAGGATGAAGCTTGGTTGATAGTGGGGGACTTATTAGGTTAATCAGCGCAGTAATACATCTTACAAACATATACTCATACATAACTTTATATGAATAGAGATGCACGAGTCTGTGCGAACATCCCAGTCTGGGACTTGGAAGGTAGGCAGAATTATAGCCTACCCCATTAACAGTTTAAATCCATTACTGTAAGAGAGCCAGTCTCGTTAATGCATAACAACGATTTACCATTTATTCCAAGAAGCACCGCAAGATTTATTTTGGTCTTGGAGCCGATTTCTCCAGAAGCCAAACATATTCTGATTTCCCAATGCTTCCCTCGTTGGACCGATGCCAAAATAAGTCCATTAAAAGCTTCTTTCCGATTTCAAAATCATCCATCATTAAAAGACATCATATTGATGGCGTTACCATCTTTCTTCGGTTTTGTGGAGAGAAGCCAGCATTTTGAGACAGCGCAAGAATTTGACCCACATTTATTCGGCATATGAAAATGATTCTTTTTATTCGTATAATTTTATTGGATATTAAAGGACAGTGTTGGCAGGCGAGTTATTTTTCAGCTTTATTATCACGGATGTATTTTTATTTTGGCTGGAAAAGATCTATGATTGCCAAAAGAATCCGGTGAATTTATTTTTAAAAGTTTATGCGTCGTTTTTAGGTTTGTTTGTTTTTTGTTTTTTTTTTTCTGAAGTGTATGAGTACGCTAACGGTTTAATCTCTACTTTCCACACATACATACATGATGGCTTCCTTCAATCTTGACAGACTATGGATACCCACTGTAAGGGTGCCTGCATGTGGAGTTTTTTGTGACAAGAGTTGCGCAATCTCCAACACACCTCTCCTGAGTCTACATTGTTAAATACCAGTGGTAAGTGGAGGTCCCGAACGACTGGAAACAATATCGAGATAAGCGGAGAACAAATACAGCGCCTAGAATTCCTAAATGGTCAGCCATCTGGTACTGGCCAGGCTCAACTTCGCTTAACTTCGGTCATGATGATTGCAACGTATTGTCAGACGAGTGCCACTCCCTCAGACATTTAAAACCCATGATCCCAAATGCCTGAGGGAGTATCTATACAAAGATGATGTTACAGAGTCTTAGCTTTGTACGACAGCTAAGTCTCTATCTCGGTTCAAAATGTTGAGATCCAGCAACAAGCAAGAGCAAGATAGTCAGCAACAAATTAAACTGCAGACCAGCTTAATGCGGGTAATGGTCTTCCACTTTATGGTTTTTTAAATCAGAGATTTGCTTCTCCTAGAAAGGTTGCCTTCACCACGGCTTACGGGAGCCCTCTCCACCCCAATACACATATACACACACACAAATATACACGGTGCTAGTTGGCCGTGGACCCAGAAAAAGAGTTCATTCGCCCTTTGGTCATACATATATGCATACATACATACAATAGAACACAAATAAATTGTCTTACAACATTTATTTATCGGTAGTGTTCTGAGTATTTGGTCAGCAAATATCCGGTGTACGATCGTTACAGAGACGACTTGAAATTATCATTGTGTTATTATTTCTTTGCGCATTCCAAATCGTTTCTTTATCAGCGACTTCAATTCAGGTCACAAAGAGATTGTCAGACGCAAAGGCTCACTGAGGACATAAACATGTTACACATTTTATCAAAATTTCAGATACATACATTCCAAGACAAAGACAGTTACCACACTTGCATCAGTTCCAACCACCAAGATAAGCATAATATTAACGATAGTGATGATAATAATAACAACGATAATAATTATGCGAATTGTAAAAATAGGCATAATAATAGCCACAATGATATGAACTTATGAATAATTCTTGATAAAATTATTTATAGAAAAAAATAGATGACTTGAGTATCCATCAACTATAATCGAACCCAAAACAAAGACTTATAGAGAATTCTTGGTAAAATTATTTATTACAAAAACTTGAAGGTCATAACAACGAAACGATAATCACTCGGAAGGAGAAAGATGTAAGCGTGACACACAAAAGAACACACACGCCATCACATTAATATATAGATTAGGGCTCTGACAAGATTATTCTTTTCATTATTCTTACTCTAGAGTTATATATCAGTTAATATCTTATAAAGTGATGTGGTTAATATCTTATAAAGCAATTTCTGTAATGTCCGAATATGTCGCGAATATCGATTTTTTCTTTTTTTTTTAATTTTTACATTTGTTGTATATTTTATGCTATTATCATGGAAAATCAATTAAATATAAAATGAAAGCACATTTTGCATTTTAAATAAAAAATATCATGTATCTCGACATAAAACTGTTTGCTGAAATTAACAATTTCTGTAATGTCCGTGCGTGTCGCGAATATCGACTTTTAAAAATTTTATATTTGTGGTATATTTTACGTAAGTGTGATGCAAAATCACTTAAAGATTATTTTAAAGTACTTTTTATATCTTGTATTTTAAAGAAAGTGTCACATGTCCTGCCGTAAAACTATTCGCTAAAATTAGCAATTTCTGTAAGGTCCAGATAATGTCTAGAATGCACTTCGCGCGCGCGCGTACGTACATTATTTATGTTTGTTACTGACACAAGGCCCACTTATCTACGTTGAAACATTAACCTGAATGCTATGGAGGATTTATCTCCCTTACAATGCCGCAACCAATATGTGCGGACATATAAATAGTATTTTATTGTAAAAAAAATTCCATATACACACTTTTCATTGCCAATGTTAATATCTAATAAAGTGATGTGGTTAATATCTTCTAAGGTGATGTGGTTAATATCTTATAAGGTGATGTGGTTCTCAATCGATTAACTGTGTCGGATATATACTTGAGAATCAAAACAAAGTAAAGAATATTCTCTTGTCATAGCCCTGATAATAACATTACAAATCACCATATTAACAATGATCCTATCAGTGACAAAACCACCATAACAATTATCATTACTTTATAAACAGAAAATTGTTATATATTTATATTAATACGACATTTTTATGATAGTTATCAAAGAGCATCAGGTCCATATGTTGAAATTCTGTTGGAGTTTCAAGCTTAACCAAAAATTTCATTGTCGATATCAAATGTCAAGGTCATCTAAAGTGCAGGAGTTCCTTGGCTACAACTGTGACATTCACCTTTTCTTTGACTTTTATCTTTGACATACCAAAATTAAATTGGTTCTAAGTTAGACCATCCCAATATTTTAACCAAGTTTAGTGACTATTGGTCAAGCGATGTGTACATTAGGCTGTACACAAGCAAAGATAGTCTTATGCTGCAAAATAGCATCTCTCTTTATTTATATGTACAAAATGTAAACAACAAAATACAAATTATCAGCAACAGCAATCGAATATTAATTAGCAGTAGTAGCAATAGCCTCAAGAATACAGATAAGCATCAACAGCAACAGTGGCACAGGGAGACAAAATATGTTTGTTGTTATATCCCGATCAGGTATAGCCAACACATATGAAAATGTCACGCTTACATTTGTTTTCCTTCCGAGTTACTGTCGTTTAATTGTTATGATCTTCCATTTCATGTAATAAATAATTTTGCCAAGAATTCTTCATAAGTTTTGGTTTCGGTTTCAATTATAGCTGATGTCACTCAAGTCGTCTATTTTTAAATAAATAATTTTACCAAAAATTCTTCATAAGTTTTGGTTTCGATTCAAGTTGATGCACCCAAGTCATATGGATATATATTTTTTTATTTTTGAAATCACAACTTTATAATATATAAGAATCGACAGAAAATTGACTATAATAATATATACGAAATCTGTAAGAATTAAAATATCATATTTAAGCGTATTTTACGACTGGGCTGGTGTCCTTGTTAGCTTAGATAAATACTTACTAATAATAATTAATTTAATATAATAATAATAATAATGATAATAATAATAATAATAATGATATTAATAATAATAATGATAATAATAACATTGATAAAAATGATAATAATAACAATAATAAAAATAATAATAATAATAATAATAATAATAATAATAATAATAGCAGCACTACAGATGAGAGCAGTAGTTTGAAGACTCCAAATAAAACGAATCATCAATCCTCATCTCAAAAAATTCAAAACTGGAAGACCTACAGATATTTCAATGGTCACAGTCCTCCCTGTACTGACTTAGTCTGCAATACATTGTAGTCTATATTGCACTGTAGAGAATCTGTTGATGTTATAAAATTATCTGTAAATAATGGCTTCACTTAAAGTTTAAAATGCAAAAGACAAGTATCAGGGTTCAATTGTGCTCTAAACAGAAACATTCATTTCGGACGCGTCTTAGTCTCATCAAAGAACTAACTGTTCATTTTATGAAATTATTTTTACATAATTACTTGAGTTAAAGTTAAGCGTACAAAAGTCAAGTATCATGGTTTAATTGTGCTTTAAGACGAAACATTATTTTGTACGCGCCCCTTTCTTATAAAAGAATCTACAGTTGATTTTATAGGCTGGACTTTTCTGCTTGTGCAGTGATAAAACTTCTCAAATGCACTTGTGACGTTAGGTTGTATAAAAGTGTTAACTTTGGCCAAAATCGGACTACCTTCTTTAATCGGATTATTTTTGATTATCTATACTTATGAGACGCATTCAGATACAAAACATTGGTAAAAACACTGCCAGACACATCAAGTACCTTATTTTGCAATTTTAATAAAAAATTGGCCTATCCGTTTCCGAGTTCATAGGGAACGATCACACACACACAAATTCCTTTTATATAATAAATATCTATGATATGCAATTTAGCGCTTGGTTTTTTGTTGATTCTAACTCAGCCCTCCCCGATTCCTGTAGAGAGTTTCGTTGTGATGCTTAGTAAAAAAAATTATCCTCTCTACGGCGTCATATTCATGATCCCGGGGGCGGGGATTTGCACTAATGGACAAAGCATAGACATGTTAAGCGTTCATTCTCATTTGTTGGATTTGTTTGCACTAATTTAACCTTTCATCAATAATTAAAAGACGCTTTTCAATCTGCATAATATCACGATCATTATTGCAGTTAATACAACTGATTGTAATTAACCTAAATCGGATTCGTGTTGGAATAAAAAGCATATGTTAATGTAGTGAGGATGAATCATGGCAAGACAAAGCTCAAATAACGCTTACGAACTAACATTGCGACGCTCTGCTCTTAAATATTCATTGAATTTCATCTGCAGATAATATTTTTGTAGATAAACATACCATAGCTTTTCTGCATGCGCGTTCGGATATTGTCGACAGAGTTGCGTTTAGCCAATGTGTTTAAAATACTGTACTCTTTGTTTAATATACTAGCATATTACGAAGTTTAACTAATTCATAAATTTAAAACAAATAAATGATTTCCAAATGACTACGGAATTTCCAACAGCTCCCAACATGCACGTTTAAAAGCAGAATACACGTTTGACGAAGGGTAACCTCTCGAAAAATAACAATACGGATACACCACCTGGCGCAAGTGAGAACGCTATAAATATGTAAAACACAACCACACACACACATTATATATATATATATATATATATATATATATATATATAACTTTAAAGGATAAAGAGTAAAGTTACATAGGAACTTTATTACATTATCAAGTCAATAAGTGTTACAGAAAGGAAAATAAAGGAGAAACCTCTTTAAACTATGGCATTTCGAAGTTATATGCTTCTCATCAAAAGAGGGGAAATGGTCGGAATCGTATAAAAAATAAGGGTAAAAAGACAACATATATCTTTATTATTTCAACCTTGGTTGTATTTTTTCAATCATTACAAGTTGTTTCTATAGACGCGATAACAAAAATATTCAGTCCATGTCGTCAAACGATTTAATCCAAAAGAACGTGTGTATATATGTGTGTGTGTGGGGGGTGCGTGTATATATATATGTGTGTGTGTGTGTGTGTGTATATATATATATATATATATATATATGAGTGATATATATATATGTGTGTGATGTGTGTGTGTATATATATATATATATATATATATGTGTGTGTGTGATGTGTGTGTGTATATATGAGTGATATATATATATATATATATATTTATATATATATATATATATATATATATATATATATATATATATATATATATGAGTGATATATATATATGTGTGTGTGTGCATATTTTTTTACAAGGTAGTCACCACATATCAAGGTCCGGAAGCCACTCGGAGATAAGGGTTATTGTGTGTACAGTACGTTATTGTTGGAGATTTGATAAAGTGTCTTACTTAAGGAGGCGGTTCATCAGGAATTTGTTTACATTGGACTTAAAGACATCTAGGTTGTAGTCAGGTGGGAAACAGGCAACCGGAACAGAGTTCCACAGGCGTGCACTTCTAAGAAAGAAGTTTTGTTCATGGAATCTACGTTTTGCTTTTGGCACAGATAAGGAGTGGGGAAAACTTTTGACAGTGGTTTCAGCTTAGCGGGTACTTATCGTGAAAGATTGGCGAGGGGAGGCAGAGATTGGAGTTCAGACGAGCACCTGCCATGGTAGTAACGATAAAACAAAGACAGGCTCGCAACGTCTCTCCTGTGGGAGAGAGGTTACAGGGAAGAGAAAAGGGCATCACCCACCAGGCCACGAAGCCTATTTTGTACTCTGTCAAGGCAGGATAGGCTGTTTTAGCAGCTCCTGCCCAGATGTGGCAGCAGTACTCCATCCTTGGACGCACTTGGCTTTTATACAGATAGAGAATTGCATCAGGGGTGAGATATCTTCTGGAGCGGTAGAAGGATCCTACCATTTTTCCAGCGATCTTGGCAACTGACTTGATGTACGTATTCCATTTCAGGTCAGGAGTAAAGGTCAAGCCCAGAAGCTTATCAAAACATGGAGCTTCCCCTAGACGAGAGCCATCCATTGCAATTGATGCCAGATGGGGACCAGAGCGTTGATGATGTAAAGATAGAAGCTTGGTTTTAGATGCATTAAAAGGAACCAGCCACTTCATCCCCCACTGTACCACGCGCTCAAGATCAGAGGAGAGAGAATCTGAGAGAACTTTGTCATTTACGGCCTTTGATGTGTTACTATAGATGGTCGTATCATCAGCATAGATGTCAACAAATGCTTAAAGTATGTGTTTTGGGAGATCATTGATGTATATCAGAAAGAGAGTTGAGTCTAGGATGGACCCCTGAGGGACTCCAGCATTAATATTGATGGCCTCTAATTTCTACCAATCAATTACTACTGTTATGAACCTATCGGAGAGAAATGATTTTATGATCGAGAAAACATTTCCAGTTATACCGTAGCTTGAAATCTTGTCTATATATATATATATATATATATATATATATATATAGTGTGGGTGGGTGTGTCTGTGTGTATATGTGTGTGTGTGCATATATATGTGTGTGTGTATATGTGTGTATATATATATGTGAGTGTGTGTGTGTACATTATATATATATATATATATATATATATATATATATATTAGTATCAATAAAGGTGAATTTGCATAGCATATTTCACCATCATATCTTGATTTGCTTCAGCTTGTGTGTATCCGTTTTACCTCTGCATACCTACTATAATTGTAAATTGCCTTTATATAGCATATATACTTTTCATTGTAATCTTCATTTTTATTTATAAAAATTTAATATTCACGGATGCTTTTCTAGATCTTGACAAAAGTACTGCCTGCTGAAGAGCCGTAGACGGCAATGAAAAGTGTGTATATGGAATTTTTTTCACAATAAAATACTATTTATACGTCCGCACATATTGGTTGCAACATTGTAAGGGAGATAAATCTTCCATAGCATTCAGGTTAATGTTTCAACGTAGATAAGTGGGCCTTGTGTCAGTAACAAACATAAATAATGTACATACGCGCGTGCGCGAAGTGCATTCTAGACATTATCTGGACCTTACAGAAATTGCTAATTTTAGCGAATAGTTTTACGGCAGGACATGTGACACTTTCTTTAAAATACAAGATATAAAAAGTACTTTAAAATAATCTTTAAGTGATTTTGCATCACACTTACGTAAAATATACCACAAATATAAAATTTTTAAAAGTCGATATTCGCGACACGCACGGACATTACAGAAATTGTTAATTTCAGCAAACAGTTTTATGTCGAGATACATGATATTTTTTATTTAAAATACAAAATGCAAAATGTGCTTTCATTTTATATTTAATTGATTTTCCATGATAATAGCATAAAATATACAACAAATGTTAAAATTCAAAAAAAAAAAAAAATCGATATTCGCGACATATTCGGACATTACAGAAATTGCTAATTTTCGTGAAAAGTCTAATGTCAGTGGATTCTCTTTAAAATACCAGGAGCAAAATGTACTTGATTGAATCTGTTTGAGATCTTCCTGTGCAGGAGTTTGGCAACAAAACATGGCACAAGTAAACCCTGATCTAATATTTAAAATCACATAGTATTCGCGGCTCTAATAAGATCTTCTCGCTATAGTAAACCTACGCTAGCTTTTACGAGGAATGCTGCACCATATCTATGATATGTTACCTCAAGTGACGGCACGAAGTTGGGTACTCCACCAGACTAAACGAATTCTTGTCCTGGGCTCCTGCAAGACCAAGAGACCACAAACAAGGTATACTATGATATTTAACTGACCAGTTAAGGAGAGATAAAAATATTTTCTCAGATTCTTTACTTAGTGCTTGAGATATAAAAGAGAACATTAACTGAGTATTCGAATATCAATGTGTCTCATGTAGAAATCAAGTGTTAGCCACAGGAAATGGGGGCCCCTGATTTCCGAGAACCTCAATCTCAGTAAAGTGAAACAAGATAGATACAGGGTGGCCTACTTAAAAGTAGCCCAAAAATGTAGTAGAGAGGGGGAACATTCTTTTATTGTTTACATTGCTTTTAGTATTATAAAAGTTGCTGGAAGTGCTGCATTGACATGCTTTTCTGTACACGTTTAACAACGATCGCAGATACTGCCTGTAGATCTTCTCTGGTGATTTTCCTCATAGCGTTGGCAATCTTCTTCTTTAGTTGGTCTAGATTGTGAGAATTATTTACGATCGTTTTATATTCTTATTCTTCAAATCCTGTATTTGCAAGTATGTGAAACTCAATGTGTAATAAGCCTTCTAGAAGAATTATTACTCGAGCTTGTTTTTGTTTTGTTTTTTTCCAGCTTTGAAATAGAAGAGCAAACAGAACTCGACGGACATCCGTGTGTGTGTGTGTGTGTGTGTGTGTGTGTGTGTGTGTGTGTGTGTGTGTGTGTGTGTGTGTGTGTGTGTTTACTGCAGATAAAGGATTAGATAGCTACAGAAACCTGCATAAATATATGACATGTGTATTGGGAGAATTCTGTTAGAGAACGGATGTGCCAAAAAAAAAAAAGAAAAAAAAAATGGTTTGCTCGATTCTAAAATGAAACTCTTTCAATGAAAGATGCTGCTCGCTCGCTCTGGCCGGCCAAAAGATGGTTGATTGTGACCAAGTGAAAACCGTAGTTGAACAAGATTGCTGTTTAATAACGAAACCGCACACATTCTTAAGATTTTTTTTAAATCGAGTGTGGAAACTGAGTTGTACAAACTGCTATGTTTCTAAAAGCTTACTGTTTGGGTCCATACTTCCAACAATATGAAAAAAACCCAAACAAACAAAAATAAAAAAAACAAACAAACTATTTAGTCAATCCAATACATATGAACAGAACCCCCTCTACTTATATTTACGGCGTTTATGGTTATATAACTATCTTGATGCTGATATCATCATTATCATTATCACTATAATAGTTTTTTTCTTGTTCAACCCATATGCAGCCTTGTCCTCACAATTTACAATATATTTCGATTTGCAATAAAACATTTTTCCTATTAATATCATACTCTCGGCTCCTGCTGTCTACGACTATTGACCATTTGTTGCGACTACTAATTCTTTCCCTCGCCACTTTTTCGTCTGAAGATATTTCGTGAACGAGAAAATGAGAAATGGAAAAAAAATGCTGCCTAAACACACACTAATATATATATATATATATATATATATATATATATATATATATATATATATATATATATATATATATATACATACATACATACATACAGTTTTGAAAATAATAAGCGGAAGTTTCTCAAGAGCTCTTTCGGCTATCATCTCATCAGGAGAAAATCGATAGCGTACAAAATAATATTCCGTACTTTTGGCACATTCAATAAGTTCCCCATTAGAACTCTTTATTTTCGACATAATATTATTTTGTACGCTATCGATTTTCTCCTGATGAGATGATAGCCGAAAGAGCTCTTGAGAAACTTCCGCTTATTATTTCCAAGACTGTATATAAATTCTGTACCTCTAAACATATATATATTAGTAGTGGTGTTAAGACGATTAATCAGAATCGGAAAAATTTGAATTTTGGCGGGTATCAATATCGGAAAAAAATAGTGCCTATTTTCCGATGCCAAAAACGATTCCTTTAATTGTTTATTTTATTTTATTTAAAATTTAATTTTCCAACACTAGTATTAAAGATAAAATGGTGAATATTCATTGATTTTAAACGCCCAGTAAAATTAAAATCTATAGATCATTCCAAAGTGTATGTTTTACGTTTGTGAAAATATTTGCATGTAATATTTGGTATTCTGAACTGAAAATTATAAAAAAATAAATAAATAACTCTATGACAACATATTTAGAGGTTTTAAAAGAACCTATATCGGTAATTGTATCGAAATCGGTAAAATTTTTGAAATCGTCCCATTACTTTATGTATATATTGTATGTATGTATATATGTATATGTATTGGGGTGGAGAGGGCTCCTGTAAGCCGTGGTGAAGGCAACCTTTCTAGGAGAAGCAAATCTCTGATTTAAAAAACCATAAAGCGGAAGACCATTACCCGCATTAAGCTGGTCTGCAGTTTAATTTGTTGCTGGCTATCTTGTCTCTTGCTTGTTGCTGGATCTCAACATTTTGAACCGAGAGAGAGACTTAGCTGTCGTACAAAGCTAAGACTCTGTAACATCATTTGTGTACAGATACTCCCTTAGGCATTTGGGCTCATGGACTTTAAGTGTCCGAGGGAGTGGCACTCGTCTGGCAAGACGTTGCAATCATCATCATCATCATGTGTATACACACACACTTTTCTCTATCGACGCATATAATATAACTAACTGTTCTACTCTTTTTGGCTCTAAAACAGAAATCCTAAAAGAGGGGAATTCAAATAAATATCTTTCTCTAAGAGAAAAAAATACTCAATGAACAGGGACGCTGATTACAGACAGGCAGTCCAGAAAAATCTGTAGCTACGCCAACAAATCGCCATGATGATTCATCATACCTATTCCTGGAGATGTTATATAAATTTTGTTTTAACGTTATTGCTCATTTTATTTTTTTATTTTTTATTTTATCTGTATCTTTAAAATTATTATTTTCTCTCTTCTTTTTATTTTGTTAATCTTTCCAGGTTCTTTGACTTTAGACTTGAACCATTTCCCGCGTGGTGCCAAATCGTCCAAGTTATGTACCCTTGACATGCTAAAAACGGATGGCACCGTTCCCCAAATGTCGTTATTTAAACACAAAAGGGTGAAAGGCTGGTGGCCGTTTGCCGTGAAAAATGAAAACAATGACGAGTACGAACTCACGGTGAGTAGTTGCGTATTATTTGTCATCCTTCCCTCCTCCACTATCCGCATCCTGTATTGCACTTCCTCGCCCTACATCCTTTATTCCATCCCACCCGCTTCTCTTATTTTATTTGCATTTTATTTGCTCATTTATTTTTGGCGACATTGTTATATCGTTCTAGCTGTTGTTTTATCGTCTTTGAGAGAACAAAGATATAAAAGTAGAAAAAATAAAATTGAACAATAACCAGAAGGAAGAACAAAAAAAAAATGTGATCGATGATTGGTCAGTTTCTTTTCCAGCTTCTCGAATTTCATTAATCGCCTGAGGTGTGTTAAAATATCGTTTTGACCAATCGCTAAACATACGAGCAGCCATTTTGTAAGAGTTGTTTCCCCTTTATTCACATCAAAATGAAAAGAAAAAAATGATTGCTTTATTTATTTTTTTTTTTTTTTAAACATGATTTTTTTTTTTTTTCGTAGTTTACTTCTGTTGTTCAGTAGAGGAGAAAAATCGGATATTTTTCTTACGAAAGATATATTTACCACCAAAGTAACTCACTACTCGCACACGCATAAGTACATATAACAGTAAGTGGTTATAAAAAACAACAAAATGAGCTCGAAAAAAAAAAAATTCTTGCGTGCATCACAAGATATCAAAAAAAAACACATGATTATGGTATATAAATAAAAAATAATTCTTTACAGTGCTACAAAACCTTGTCCTGAAATATATATATATATATATATATATATATAACTATTTTGGAATATTAATATATATCTATATGTACATATTCCAAGACAGGGCTTTATGGCACTTAAAATTTTTTTATATAGCATAACCATAGTTTCATGCAATTTTGCGATGAACGCACAAATTTTGAGGGAATATTCGAGCTCATTTTGAGATATATATATATATATTCAGGGTATGAGATATTATATAATTATTTCCACAGCCAAACAACGTCGCAGCTACAAGAGCTATAAAAGTCAACAAATCGGACGTCCAAGACTCGAGTTTAGCCCTCATCAGTTAGACACATCCGAACTCAGGATTCGAAACCCGAGCACTCTGCCAACTGAGCAAACGCGCCGCACAAATAAAAGTCTAATAACTAATCCAGATTAAGTAAACCGCGGCGAAATCATGACTATATATATATTAACCGTTTAGAATACAGGAAACAAAACCTTTTATAAATTCATCAAAACGAAATAACCATTACAACAACCAATTATTTCTGTTCATACTTATACAACCTTCAAGTGTTTTTTTTTTTTTTTTTTTCGTCCTTCATCAGTACTTATTGGAATTCAGTGCTTATAATCTTTGGAATATTTTCAACCTGAAATGATATATCAACAAAATTAACGGCAACCTTTACATCAAAAAAAAAAGTTGTATTCCACAGATCCAATTTGTAATCGTTATTAGGTTTATTAATTATTTTATTCCATTGAAATTGTAATATCTTCTTGTCATGTCACGCACAAGCTATCTGATATTTCATCGACATAAATATGCTGTTCATTTAGAATAAACTAAAAAAAAAAAATTAAACATTTTACTAACATTTATCAGTTCATAATCTTATAAGTTTGGAAAGCTTTCAAGACTATAACTGTACGGAGAAAAAATATCGTTGGAAAAGTATTTTGCTTTTAAGTCAATCAGTTCTTTATAATCAGTATGGATTAGTTTTCAAGTATAAAAGCCAGTCTTAAAATTAATGTACGGATGTACTGAATAGTTTTATTTGAGAGAATTCATTTGTTTTTGAAAATTTGAAATTGCTTTTTCGGAGCTATGCTGAATTCGTTCTACACTGACTGAACTATATGGCTGAAACGACCGTGCGGTTACATAGAAAATTCAATTAAAAACTGATTATATACCGAATGTCCCAAAATCAATCAGCGGTGCCGAAATCTAATTAGGATCAATACATGTTTAATTTTGGGATATATATATATATATATATATATATATATATATATATATATATATATATGTGTGTGTGTGTGTGTGTACTACCGGGTCACCTGGCGTTGCCATGCCGTAAGATACGCTTAAAGATGGTCTTTTAATTCATGCAGATTACGTATTCATTATTATAGAGACATGACTTGGATTCCATCAGCTAGAATCGAAAGCAGAACGTACAACTCTCCACCTTATTCATTAGCTTCTGGGCCATGCCCAGACGCATATATATATATATATATATATATATATATATATATATATATATATATATATATATATATATATATATATAAACAAATCTCGTCTCTTATCTCGTTCTTATACGCCTGATCAGCGTGACTGAACCTAGATGATTCGAAATCAGCACTCCAGATATTAGTGTCTGAAGCTTTACCACAGAGCAAATCCTCGTTAGTGTCAGTTGAAATTTGGCTTTCGCGCAATTCATCGACATACCGAGAGGCCGACTTTTACGAGTCAAAACTTAATAGAGGAGTCCGAGTGTAATCCTGAACTTACGAGGGCCTTTTCCCCATTATTCCGAGCCCATCAGTCGGGGACTTTCACAGACAGAAAGTGAATCGCAGTTCTTCATCGAGTAGAATAGGAACAATAATTTTACTTTCTATATATAAATTAGCCTGTGTGCCCGGCGTTGCCCGGGTGTTTGGAGATGTGCGTTGAGCAAAAAAAAAAAAAAAGTGGTAGTAGGCAGGCAGGCTCGAACGCATACCGTGAAGGGGGAAAAGAACGTGAAAAAAGTGGCATCTTTGGCGTTGCGTCCATCGCCAAACCGGAAATGGCGAAGGTTTAAATTAAGGCTAGTCAATCGAAAAGAGGGAGGACTTTCGAAAATATCGGCGAAAAAAGCGACCCCTCTCTGTAGAAAAGTGTCCAATTGAGAGTGAAAGTATTAATGTTTTTAGCCAATTTTTCGATATTTATCTTCCGACGGGTCGGGCTTCAAAATGATACCAATCTCTTGAAAATCCGTTGCCTCTGTCGAAAGTTTTAGGCAAACATACATTTAAATAGAAAGGTAAGATTTATATTATAGATTATCATTTCTGGCGATCTAAAAGAAGAAACGACTGCCGTTAACATTTTTCTTATAATGCAGATAGAAGGTTTCTTCTTTCTGAATTTGTTTCTCACCATAATGATGCCTGTAGAGGGTGAACAACGTATTTTTTAATATAATTATTCAAGGACACGTGTTTCGCCGTGAGACGACTCATCAGCGTAATAAAGACAAATTAGAAAGCAGAACACCAGATTATGAGCTTTGACGCTTTACCACTCAGCCAATTATATAAATAATTTGTTCAGTAATTGTTACTTGGCAAGTGCTATCACAGTTTTCTAGCTACTAATAAAAACAAAAATAGTATTACAGGATGACCCCCCCCCAAAAAAAAAACAGAGACATTCAATTGTTTTTCTGAGCATTTTACAGTCAGCGGAGAAAAAAAAAGCCAAAGACCCTAGTGTTTTGATGTGATGTCTTGAATATAATAAACTAGTTATGACCAAAGTTTCATTTCATTCGGACAAAACACTAAGAAACGGGGCCAAATTAGAGTTGGGACCCGTTTCTTCTGGGTCACCCTGTAAGCCTGTATGTATTTATTATTATTATTATGAGAATTGTATAGGAGATCGCATCTACTGTTCCGCTACACTGACTGGAATCTACTTCTTCTGGTTGGTGTGGGCAAAAAAAAAAGACTGAGGCTTAGTTAAATACTGGGAAGAACATTCGGTCGGTATGCCCCCCCCCACTCCTCCTCATACTACACGCCTGTCGGACCTGATCACCCAGTCACGACCAGCTCCTAAACATGGCAGTAATAAGAAGGCGAGGAAGGATATTGCCGGAAGTTTGTCTTCTGTTATTAAGAAAAGGGAATTTAAAATGTTAGATTTTGTTGACCCTAGACATCAAAATCTACCAATCATAAATGCCAGTTAGATTATACAAAAATACATTTCAAAATTATTACTTATATATATATATATATATATATATATATATATATATATATATATATATATAGTAAGTTATAAAATATATATGGCGATTAAGCTACACTGAATATTCAGTGTAGCTTAATCGCCATATATATTTTATAAATTACTAAGTAGCTCTACCTACGTATTGAGCACTTTTGAAGTAAATACTTGAAGTTTACGGATAAATTTATACTTTTGTATATTAATTTTATGTGAGTAAATTAAGTAGTTTATATATATATATATATATATATATATATATATATATATATATATGCGGGGGGTGCCGGGTCGTAAAATACACTTAAATATGATATTTTAATTTGTCCAAATTTCGTATATATTATTATAGAGTCGTGATTCTAAACAAAAAAAGAAGAATATGTATTTGTGTGCCATCGGCTAGAATCAAAATTGAGAGCAAAACTTTAGCATTCAAAGCTGGTGACGTTACCACAGTACCAACGTGACACGCATATGAACTAATTAAAAATGTTATATAAACTTAGATGAATGTACAAACTGTATAACGATTTTTTCAATTTTGAACCATTAAAAACTGTTTTAACCAGCTAAAGACCAGCTAAGATTAGCTTTTAACCAGCTAAAGACCCATAAAAGTTTAACCAGCTAAAGACCAACTAAGATTAGCTTTTAACAAGCTAAAGACCCATAAAAGTTTAACCAGCTAAAGACCAGCTAAGATTAGCTTTTAACCAGCTAAAGACCCATAAAAAACGATCCACATAAAATCCATTCATTTGAGGTCCATAAAGCCGCTCTAGGACTTTCAGTTTCGGAAGAGATAGAGTTTGAAAATATGGAGACAGACAGATGGACATATATCCTTTTCTATCTTAGGTATATAACGTAGGGTTTGTGATGGTCATTTAGAAAATTACATTCGCATGAACAGATTCACTGAGAACCAAGTTAATTTTACACCCATATTTAGCTATACTATATTCTAACAAGTCACCATTTAAAAAGCTTAAAGCCACTCAAGGATATACGGCATAATCATGCTGACACACGAGTTCTTGTTAAATCCCTGTAGTTAAATGACGTTGAGTTTATTGAACACAAGGTGGGTGACTATGTGAGATCAACAGGCTATGTATGCGGGAGGACATGCAGACACGTCTTTTTTCTGCTTAAAGTCTCGCTAGCCCCAAATACAGAAAATCCCCGACTCGAATATCACTGCATTTCACTAACTTCTGCCTTTAAATAACCTTTGACCTTTAAGATGCCACAAACCTTTCATCCAAACAACACTTGCTATGTTACAGTTTGTAAATTTCATAACTCACAGAATCTCGATACACCCATTGTGAATACCACACTAGGTGGAGATACCGCTTGAGGATTTGAGTTAATGAAATTGTCAGTCGAACGCTAAGCAATACGAAAAATCTTGAAATCTATTAATGGAAATGATAAAATTTGAAGCAATAAAGAAAGGAAGGTTCTTTACGGTTGTGATAGAGTTCTTGTTGTGAATGTATTATCAAAGAAACTAAAGATACATGATCTGTGGGGCATCTTCCATGGTAATAACAATAGAGATAGATTGTGAAATCGATTTCATTATGCAAAAGAATGCTACCTTATAAAAACGAGGCATATATTAAAGACTTATAGAATTAATAATTTTTCAATCTTTTAGTATAAGCGAAAACACAGAAGCAACGCTTCGGAACTAATACCTAAATAAAAGCGATTACATTTTTAGTATGAACAATGGTCTTCACGACAAAATTGCAAAATATAAAAGTGACCCGTTTATAAATACGTCCACAGGCAAATTTGTACGCTCAGAATCAAATTTGCTTGGCGAACCGATAGCGGCCAGTAAAGGAATTTTAAAGACTCTCACTGGGCAGTTGAACAAACCGAAGCGAGGACACTATGAAAAATTATTAGATATACATTTTCACAGACCGATGAAAATAAAAGCATCTACACACAATGTTACACATACACTCATACAGAGACTAAAAAAAACCTATATACACATTGCTTACTGAACTTACATAAAGAACAAGGTCACCAAATATATATGATCCAATATGACGGACCTTATATATATATATATATATATATATAAAGTGTGTGTACATATATATATAAGTATAGGTGTGTGAGTATATATAAGTGTATAAGTATATATATAAGTGTGTGTGTGTATATATATATATGTGTGTGTATTTTTATATATAAGTATAAGTGTATATATATACATAAGTATAAATGTGTAAATACATAAGTATAAGTGTGTATATACATAAGTATAAGTGTGTATATACATATAAGTGTGTATACATATATATAAGTGTGTGTATACATATATATATATAAGTGTGTATATATATATAAGTGTGTGTATACATAAATATATATAACTGTGTGTATACATATATGTATATATATACATATATATATAAATATATATATAAGTGTGTGTATATATATATAAGTGTGTGTATACATATATATATGTATGTATGTAAGTGTGTGTATACATATATATATATATAAGTGTCTGTATACATATATATATATATATATATATATAAGTGTCTGTATACATATATATATATATAAGTGTCTGTATATATATATATATATATATATATATATATATATATATATATATATATATATATATACAAAAAGTAGCAAAAGTACTCGTCGTTGACTGGGTTCAAAAGCAGCCTACAGAAAATGGACTCTAGTTTATGAAAGTATGATAGGTTATGAAAAGGAAGGCTTGTAAAAGGATAGCTTCGAATTTGTGGGTATGAAAAACCAAGCAAAAATAAAATAGATAAACCCCATAATTTATTATACCATACCTGTTCACACTGAAACACTTATCACAATATTCTGTGGATCTATATTAAAAAATTTTGTTAAACTTTGTGACATATTTCCATTCTATGTAGGTAAGGTGCGAACGAACACCCCATGATTTTATTACACCGTATTTCTTCAAACTGAAACATAAGTATCAAAGTATATTTATGCAAATAGATATGAAAAGTCTTTATTAAAGTTTGTGCCTATTTCCATTCTATGGAGGCCATGCGCGAACGCGGACCCCACAATTTTATTATACAATCCCTATTTAAGTTAAAACATACTTATCAAAGTATTATTATGTACATCTATATACAAAAATACTTTTTAATTTTATTTCCATACTTTGTGGCCCAGGGACGTACGCAGACCCCACACTATTAATGAATCATCATTATGCCAGATCCACAATACCCATTCCTGTGTCTCGATACATCCTCTATGATTATATGTGATCAGTTTTCTATAATAGCCAACCATATAGGAGCCTATTCGTGACAAGACACACACACAGACGTTCAGCTTTATATTTTATATATATATATATATATATATGTGGGTGGGTGTATAAGTGTGTGTGTGTATATATATATGTATGTGTGTATATATATATAAGTGTATATATGTATATATATACACTTATATATATGCATATATATACACACTTACATATATATATACACACTTACATATATACACACACATATATATATATATATATATACATATATATATATATATATATATATACACACACTTATATATATATACACACATATATATAAGTGTGAATATATATGTATATATAAGTGTGTGTATATATATATATATAAGTGTATATATAAGTGTATGTATATATATAAGTGTATATATATATAAGTGTATATATATACTTATATATATACACTTATATATATAAGTGTAGATATATATATATATAAGTGTATATATATATGTATAAGTGTATACATATATGTATAAGTGTATATATATAAGTGTGTATATATTTATATATATATGTATAAGTGTATATATATATGTATATGTATAAGTGTATATATATATGTATGTATAAGTGTATACATATATATGTATAAGTGTATATATCTATATGTGTGTGTGTATAAGTGTATGTATATATATATATGTATAAGTGTGTGTGTATATATGTATAAGTGTACATATATATATATATAAGTGTATATATATATTTCATGATGTTTTTAGAGATACAAAATTTAAATATTGCAATCAGGAAGGGAAGACTTTTACGATACATGATTAGAAGTAAATGTGTATATATATAAATATATATATATATCTTCTCTCCAAAAGGTGGGAATGAAGGGGGAACAGGAGAGGAAAGAAAGAGAAATGGGGAGCCAGCTGACCGGTTTTGACCCTTGCTTCTCAAAGCTGTATCGAGGGAATTTTTAAAATAATGAATGAAAGCAATTAAAATGGCGTTTTATTTAATTTACGGGGAGAAAAAAAAAGTGGGAAAACGATTAAAATAAAACAGCGTTATGGACGAATACCCTAGAGATTAATCACGTTCAAACCCAGGAGGCATTCCCTTTGCTTGTAAAGAGAATGTTTTCTGAGTCGAACGTGAATGGTCTCCAAGATCTTGAGATGGTATAAAGAATGAGCACGACTAATAATAGTAAAATAGTCCGTGCTAACGTTTGCTGCACAAGACGGGTTTTTAAGTAAATGATCATTAATTGAGGACCCGTATGTGTTAATAACGACATCAGTTGCCCGGTAGGTTCCATTCCTAATTTTACTGAGTAGATGTTGTTGAATTCTTCCATCTAATCTTAATGTATTTCGACCCAAGTAGTTGTCACCGCTACCACATTTAAAATTGTAAATAACATTACTTTTATGGTGGTGGGGCGTAGAACGTCTTTTCGAGAAGATGGAAATAAAGTTCTCGTAGAGAACACAACACGTACATTGGCAGCAAAATAACATCTATGAACTGCTGAACTGATTTGTTTGGCAAATTTCTCACTTACTGTACCCAACCAAGGCAAACGGAGATAAATTGGACATTTGGCTACTATATTCTCTTTAATTAGAGAGAATTCAGCCAATTTCTTTTGAATCGTTGACCTAATAACATCAAGGGGGTACCCATTTTTGGATAAAGTATCCGTAATTGTTTTCAATTCCTCATCTAATTTTAACTTGGAACAAATCATAAGGGCACGATGTGTTAGGGTCCAAATTAGATTTATCTTACGTTTTGGGGGGCAAAATGAATCCCAACGAGTGTACAAACCTGTAAATGTTGGTTTACGGTATATAGATATATGGTAACTAGATGGCGTTTTTCTTGCCAATACATCAAGGAAGGCTATGGTTGAATTGCACTCTCCCTCATAGATGTACTTTAACGCAATACAGCTTTGAGAAGCGAGGGTCGAAACCGGTCAGCTGGCTCCCCATTTCTTTTTTCTTTCCTCTCCTGTTCCCACTTCATTTTCCACCTTTTTGGAGAGAAGATATATATATTTATAACCAGGGTTAGTGTACGATCGTTTCAGAGACGATAACGGGTTTATTTAAATATGGTCTCCTTATCACCACTAAGAGGGAGGGGGAGCGCTGACACCAAATCAATGACCAATTAGCAGTATGATAAGTGGATTTATCTTCCACATCGAATCGATGAATACCTGGAAACATAATAATAAATAATTCATAATATATGAGTCTATATAATAGTCGTCCATATTACTAACAGAATACTCATTTCGGGACGGGTAAAATTAATTCTCTGAATGGAATTGTTTTGCAGCACTTTCATCCCCCCGCCCCCTTAGCGAAGTTTAGAATAAAGATAAAATGATTCTGCTACTTGTTTATAGAATCCTTATTCCGATTTTGAACAAAATCCATTACATAGTTTTCTTTACAGACATATTTTCCTTCCGTATGTGGATAGTGTTGCATTTGATCCTTTTGCTTTTTCCGGGGTAATACAGTTATCTATTTAGTTGTCATGAGATCGTATTCCCAAACATTACCTCCTTTTTCGTGAGAGTGGTGGTGTTATAGTGTTTGTTCTCTGGTCATGATATTATCATCGTACGCACTATCTTCTTTTAAAGTAGTAGATAGTGTGAGTAGTGTTATAACATCTTCCCAGGGATTACTTCCTCCTTTGTGTAGTAGTGTTGCACATGTTCAGTTGTAATGTATACGAACAAATACATGCTCACTCTTTTAGTCATAATAATAATGCTTATAATTTATCCCACGAAGTATATACTAATACTGTCGCCATTCCGTCATGTTCATGGCGAGATTTCTCGATTACGAACGACTCAAATCCGGTAAACTACTTTCCCAAATCCCATACAAAAACAACAACGGATATTCTTAAGATGCGCCCATTCAACATACGGGGTTATCAATACTTATCTCATGCTTAAGCGGGAAAATTCTGCTTAGGTATTAAAAGTAGTTTTATGTTATTTTCCATAAATAATATTCATTTATATTATTAATAAATATAATTCCTAGTTAATATTCGAGTTCTGTTTTTTTATTTTTTTATTTTATTTTTTTTTTTTTTACATAAACACGACATCAGGCCAAATTCGGTGACTATATTGTTTCTATATAGGCTTTTCACACAGTTATCCACTTTTCGAGCGTGCTTTTCTCAATTTTAAATGCATAATAGTTAATGGATTGTTAATGACAATCATTATTAAGTAATATACTAGCAAGGCTACCCAGCATTGTCCGGCCAAAAAGTGTAACATAGCTTCTATTCCTCTCTCTTTCCTTCTCCTCCGTTGTCCCATTTTTCATTTCCTACACGCACTTTCTTGTTGCCGAATCCATTCCCCTACTCTCTCTCTCTCTCTCTCTCTCTCTCTCTCTCTCTCTCTCTCTCTCTCTCTCTCCCTCTCTCCCTCTCTCTCTCTCTCTCTCCACACACACAAACTCGAGTCAGCTAAAGGGAAAGCATTGTGTAAAATGTCAGTTATTTCCCTTTGCATAATAACATTACCAATTTACATACATCTTGATAACATTAAATGATATAAATACCTCTCTAATCTCCCCCGACAAAATAATGAATATTTTTTCTAACTTTTATGTATTATATATCCGAAGTAACGCCAATCAAAAGAATATAAACTTTGTGGGCTTTTGGTTAGTAGTTTTGAACATTTAGCTAGACATACAACCATACACAGACAACTACCCTCTATAATAGATAAGGAAAACATAAAACTTCTAAACAGGTTTTTTCTCGCGCTCTTAGATGGCCGTGAACTATAAAGATTATCGAACTTAATCTGAAAAAAAAAACTCCAGCAACTTCGCAAGCTTTAGATCTAGTACTTCGCGCCAAGTTTCTATCTCAAAAGTAAGCCGGATCGATATTGTGGTCGACCGATTAGCTTAACCACCTCCCACCCAAAATATTTATCGCCAGTTAGCATGTCATATTTGTATTGGACACGGACCGATCGCATCTGAATTTGATCAGGAGACCTGAGCCGCCATCGAAAGAGAATTTTAGTTCCTCCTACCAACAACACCCCCCACCCCGCCGCACTGATGCTGTGCGGCCTGTATCCAATCCAGAAAGATCTCTCTCAGCTTAAGGCTTTTCCGTAACTTCGCCTTTGTCGACATATTTCAACCAGTGTAAATCTAAATTATGGCTGACACTAATGAGGATATCTGATGAAGAGAGCATCACCGTGAAGAAATAATTATCCATATTGAAAAGTTTATTCCATGTAATTTATATTCTACTAGCGAGGAGACCCGGCGTTGCCCGGAATTGAATGATGATCAACGAATGTTTCACACTCGTATATTTTGATTGTCATCGAAATCGTTGAAGTCGATCAGTTTTCAATCAAATCGATTGATTGCTTGCTCTAGTTGGAGACCTATCGTGGGGCATTGAAGGGCGACTTCACATTCCTCCCTGCAGTGATTTTGCCCACATTGATTTGTAGAGCATCTACTCTTGATTTTATAAAATTATTTTTTATATATAATAGCTTGAATTTGATTTTTGCATTTTAAAGCAAAAGTTAACTATCATGGTGCAATTGTTCTTTAAACATTCATTTCGAACGGGCTCCTGTCATATCAAAGAACTCACTGTTGATTTTATATGACTGGCGTTTCTGCTTGTGTGGTAATAAAACGTCTCAAATCCACTTGTGATGTTAAGCTATATAAAGTGTTAACTTTAGTAAAAATCGTCTTTTCATTCTCTGATCGGATTATTTGGATCATCGATACTTATCGAAGACATTCCAATACAAAAATTAAGAACACAGTCAGGAATATGAAGTACCTTTGTATGAAATTTCATAAAAGTCGGTCCAGCTGTTTTCGAGTCCAAAGAGAACTCACTCACACACAAACCTCTTTTTATATTATTATAATAATAATAATAATAATAATAATAATAATAATAAGCTAGTGGAAGAGGGTTCAAATAGAGTGCTCAATTATGAAAAATGCAAATATTAAAGCACGATATTTATTTATTTATGCCAGAAGATCAGAAAAAGTCCAACAAAGGAGGCCTATAATTGGTTTTCTCTTTCGGACACCCAGTCTTTGAAAAAAACGGAGAAATGGACATGAATAGAGGCTGATGAGTGTCTTGTAGAAGAGATCAACTATAGGCCCTCTTTGTTTGGATTTGAAACCAATGATACTAATGTTGAACTGATATTCCGTAATATATTTTTCCAATCACCTATTAAATTTTCTGGCAGTTTTTAATGTAATATCCATTCATCTCTCAAGTTAGTTATCTTTCGGAATTCAACGAAACACTCATTTTGAAGATTCAAGTGTATGCCTAAAAAATTTGAGTGGGAATTCATTCCATCTTCTGGATTTAGAAATGATAACTAATATGTATATTAGCAACAACATTTTAGAATTGAATGCCGTTGAGGTCCCGGGCGTCGACCCTGCAGTCAAGACGCCGCTCTATATTCCAAGAAATGCAGCAATTTTAGGAAGGATCACCAATTTGATTCTTTTTGTGAAGTCGAAGAAACATGTTAAGAATTACACACATCCGAAACTTTGTCGTTGGCACAAGGTCGTATAGATTAAGACTCTTTATTTTGTGGAATTGTTGAATTCAGTTTTAAATGCATTTATGCATAATAATTATGTAAGCACTATGAACTATGTTCTTAATAGATTACATGAAAATATGAAATATGTTTTTCGTGCCGTTAACATGGTGCCATGTTGTAATTTCTTTTTATATGTAATGAAAAAGATTGGGCAAAAATGTAGATAAAATATAGAGATGTGAAATAAAAAAAAAAAATTATTGTAGTGTTTATAGTCAACCCTCCAATAATAATTGAATTCAAAACAGACGTGGAAAACTGTCTAAAGTCGCCATATTGGATTTTCAGTATTTATTAACGTTGCTCATTTTTAAAATGTTAGGCTTTTATTAGAAACGACTTGCGTTCAGTTGTTTCGGCCCTATATTGGTATATCGCAGTTTATTAAATATACTTCTGCACAACTGAGCAGTTTATTAACGCATAAAAAAATCCAATTTTCCAAAGTTTTTACAATCTATGAACATGATTCTTATTAACATGGCGGTATTCACTTATTTTTATCCACAACATATATGTGATGCATCAAGCAAACATTATAAAGTACACTTGCCTTTACATCCACTTAATGCCTGTACGAGGTTCAACTTTTTTTATACTGCTTTTCTTCATGCTTTATTTTTCAACTTCCGGCATCCAATAGTAGTCATGAGTTTAAGTTCGCAGTAGTTTTTATAATTCAATTTCAAACTACAAACATTAGTTTCCGTAAATCAAATTATATTATTCAATTTTATTATTTAATGAATTTTCACCAACATACGTTTTATTTATATTTTTTTTTATTTAAAAATTTAAAACCTAATAATTTTAAGCATATGCTTGTCTGTTCAACATCGTAAAAGTTTGACATTTTGTGATATAAATTTCTGGTTTATTTCTATTTATAGTTTGAAACTATTTTACTTAATTGAAGCTTTAATTTCCAAAGTTTTCTTTCAACCTTATTACGAGTTACTTTTTTTTTCAGTCCATTTTTTTTTTTCGTTATTAACAATAACTAGCAAGACTCGTTTCTCGGCATTGCCAGAGGAGATATAAAACGATGCAAACTAATTGAATTGCTAAGTATTTTCTTTTTAGTTTATTGTGCTAAAATTACTTTTATGTTTGCTCGCACGTGTGCAACCCTGATGCGAAATTTGCCTAGAACCCTGTTTAGCGCTTGCATGTAAATGTGAATCGGAAACATTTAATAATTTAGGTATGTTATTTCAGAGCGGTAGGAGATATAGTGTTTTTATCTATCTTAGTTTCATAAATTAATGAAATTGTAATTAATTTGTCTTATAAAGTGATGAGTAAATTAAGACTGGAAAAACGTAGACGAAAAATCGAACAGACTCATGTATATTAAAATCAGTTAAAATGAAATTGGATGATAATATGCCAGCATCAGAATTTCCGTAAACCCTTAAACTTACTCTGCCACCTGAGGGCGATTAAATAGTTAAGATATACTGGAAAATGCTGAAATCATTTGTCCTGGAATCTTTCCGTGAATGACAACTTTTTCTAGACTGAGGTAATTGTATTTAAAAAAAAAAAAAAAAAAAAAAAAAAAACGTTGATATGCATCAGGAACATTTTTGTGTTTATATGAACTGGAAGCTTTTAATATAAATGATCTGTGTTATTTAAGTATGGTAACCAAAAAATATAATTTCTATTTTTGTCTGCATGTAAACAAAAAGTGGTTAATTCTTGTTAATAGTCTGTCAGCCAATGACAAAATCATTTTTCTTTAAACGTAATTGAAATGCCATTCCCCTCCCCTGCTCAAAAAAAAAAATACGAGGACGTCTAATCTATGAAATTAATACGTTAGCCGTTTAGTCAACGTTCATAATTACAGCTAAAAAAAAAAAAACTAAAAAGAAACTCTGTAATCGAACTGCATACGTTGTGGTTAGTAGTTGGTTAATCAATGAGAAAAAGCATTTTCTTTTAATAAGAATTTAAATTCCATACAATCCACCCGGCCCACAAAAATATAAGAACGTGTAAAGTTACAACATTAAAACGTTAGGATAAATTTAAGTGTTCTAGATTTTTATTGAATCGAATAAGGACGGCCGCCATATTGAATTTCAAGAAAGTTATTCTGAAACTGTTCGAAAAGTTAATCCCAAACTGTGGAATGAATCTGAGCAGCAAACGAAATCGATGGAAGCAAAAAAAAACCGAAACGAAATGGAGCATTTATTATTTATATATTGAATGAGTATTACATGACTGTTAATAAAAGAAAAGGACAAAGTGAAATAACCACAAACGCGTGTAAAAATTAACCCCTACGACATATTTTACAAAAGTGTAAACTGGGAAAGGAGTAGGTCATAATAATAACTGAGTAAGCATCCTGCTACCAGCGGTAAATATGACTTGTTTATGAGAGTGATCTCCGGCGACACTATTATAGGAATTTATGATATTTGATAAAATCGAATGATAATAACCGAAAAACATGCAGCAGATATTGGCAGGCACCGTGACCATATTTAATTTATGTTTGTATTGCTAAAATGCTTTTCTTCTATACGGGAAAATCGATCCCGTTTTATTAAGCATAGAGATTATTAATTACTTATAATGTATGGTGTAACGCGTTTACTATTATTAAGTCGAATATGAAGTCTACTACACTAATTATACACTAATTATACAATTTTATCATTTATTGCTTTCATAGTATAATCTGATTTAAGTTTAACCTACACGACTTTGGGATTTTATAGTCGTTCATATTTATACAGTTAGATTAAAAGGATATATCTTTATGCTGCAATAATTTTATTTTCTTAACGAAAAGGAAAAGTAAGCATAAATGGCATCGAAAATATTTTTATCATACTTTTGTACTATTTTGTCATGTGTAGCATATTGTTTTATATCGCTGTTTAGACAAAACGCGTTCCCTGGATACGTTATGTTCAGAATTATGATTAATGAACACGTGTTCACCTTTGTACCAACACTGAAATGAAACAATTGTATGCAAATTGTTACCAATAAATGTTTAACGTTTTGAAAATGAGTAAAAATATGACCAGTGTGGTTATTTAAAGAACTATATATAACTCTAGTATTGCACTATTGAACTATCTAAACGTGGAGTTTGTTTTATTTGTTTATGTGTAAATATTATCCCAAGTAGTAACATTACATATAGAAACACATATTTTTTAATATCTTTAGATTATTATAAAATAGATATTATAAATACATAAAGATCTAAAAACAAAAACAAAGATTGATGATATAGTATAATTGATTTATCCGAATTCTATAAAGGACATTAGGTTGAAACGCGTGTTTACAGAGTGAAAATGTTTGGGGCGTGGCTTAACGTCTACGTCTGTAAGCAAAGGATACAGCGACAACACTATATAGTCTGAGTGAAACCATTGAGTATTTTTCGAATAACATGATCTTCGCCTTTGATGCAGATTTTGAACATGTTTCAAATAGATTGTTTTGTTTTTAATTACTTAGAACCTTAACATTTTTATATATTACATTACAAAAGTTAGTCTTATAAATAAAATCACTCTTATATTTACAAAAACAAGTATTAAAAAATGTAAATATTTATATGAAAAGCACACTAAGAGATTTCATATTCGTGCATACGTTATAAACTTTTGCATCTCCTAAAATTAGAATTGTACGATCGTCAAAGATGACACAATTGAAATTCATCTAAGGTAATAAAGTTTCGGTTTTACCGATTATAATAATTGTTCCAAACTGGAATTCTGTCGTCTTACTCCCTCTTTTCAACTAATCTAAATCTCTTTCATATTCATGACATTTTAATAAATATGTAATTGTTTTATTCGTTTTTTTTTTTTTGTTGTTTTTTACATTTTTCAAAATAAACCTGTGAAATGATATTTTCAAAAATATGACCGATTTTCTCCAAGCAAAATTCGTGCTAATCACGCAACCCACATCGATTTAGACTTACGGTAGCTGTCAACAATACAGAATGTGCACATTCTATTTGCACTCGGGGCAGGCTCCTTGGGTTAATACCAATCAAATGAAAATGAAAACAAGAAAAAAGCATTAAGTCTTCTACTATGAATATGTTGTTTTAATAAATAAATCTCAGGACAGAGAAAATGATTTTAATCTTTTTATATTGAAACTAGAAGATGTACGCGTCATTGCCCGGTATTAAACGTAACGTTAAATTACTATTTTAAAAAAATAAATAAAAAAACGGAAAAGAAATCGACACATGTGCATGCAGGAATTGTTTTTTCTAAACAGTTCACTTTTTGGAAATTATAAAATAAAATACGCGAGCTGACATCGAAACCAAAACCTAAATACAGTGATTCAACTACGATAACCATTAGATCAGCTTGCGACAATCTTTAAGAAGTGTTATAAAACCTCGTGAAACTTGAGAAACAGATAAAAATCCGATGATCCCCAAGTACCAATTTTTCAATTTGGACCTCTTAACAGCCCTTTTTCCGGATGAAAACCTACTAAAAAGTTTTCCATATGCCTGAATACTCTATATACCAAATTTCAAGTCTGTAGATGAAAAATTTGTTGAGTATATAGGTTGAGAAGTGTTGTCACGCGCACACACACACATTCTCACTTTTATAGATATATAGAAGATAACCTCATTCAATTCTATAAAATTTGGAATTAAACTTATTGAATGATGTTTTTAAAGATGAACCCAAGTTTCTCCATTATAATTGGGACAATTCATTCCATTTACTCCAAAAACATTAATCTGAAATTTTTATGTAAGAAAATACAATCTTTCTCTTCAGATTATAAAACGGTGGTTAAAACAGAAAAATATCAAATTCGACACACTGCTGCCAAAAACTCGCTACGCCAAATCTCGACGGTCTGCTGTCAGAACTCATGTCTAAAACACGCCGCATCCTGTGCATTTTCTTGGCCTTTGGGCCGAGATCAAAGTGTAGTATTGAGGTCGTGTCGGAGGCACTCACACAGTACGAAAGAATTACAGGGGCCAAGATAAACCGCAACAAGTCGGTAGGACTGCGGTTGGGCGCATGGAGTGGAAACGCAAACCTCCCTGCGCCCTTCAGCTGGACAGATGGCCCGGTCCGGATCCTCGGCGTGTGGTTCGGACCGGGTCTCCAGCTTGACAAGAATTGGTTGGAGGTACGGTCAAAGGTGGAGGCTGCAGTCAATTCGTGGCTTCCTAGGAAACTTTCCTTAAAGGGTAGAGCTGAGGCGTGCGCCACTTACGTCTTTCCTCTCATCCTTTACCGACTGGCCGTACTTCCCCTGCCTGCACAACACCTAAAAGCTCTTGTCGAACTCTTGTCCTCGCTCCTTTGGGACAGAGGAAGACACTGGGTGAGCAGACAGGTCTGTATTCAACGTCCGTGTGAGGGAGGCTTGGGAATGCCGGACTTGAAGTGTCATCGAGATGCTGAGAGGCTGGCCTTCCTGAGCCACTATATGCAGGAGGACCAACCGTGGCACCCCGTGGTTACTGCCGCCTTCCCCGACCTCGTTCTCGACCCTTCCATCGAGAGCCGTCGCAGGCCGCGGGGAGAATCTGCCTACATGAAAGAGTGCCGAGCCGCGCTAAAACGACTACCAAGGTCCAGTGACCTTGTGACTGCTACCCGTAGGGAACTCCACAGGGATCTAGTGAAGGAGGCCGCTGACGACCCGCTATGCGCGCGTTTGGGGTGGCAGCAGAGTGAGATCCGCTCCGCGTGGAGCTGGGCGCCAGGTTCGAGTCATCTGAACAATTCGGAGTTCTCTCTGACCTGGCGATTGGCCCGAAATGCACTTCCACTCAACAACATACAATGCAGTTCTGGGTTTCTGGAGTCGCCTGATTGTCCCCGTTGTGGGACAACGGCTGTGGAAACTACGGATCACGCTTTCTTCGATTGCCGCGAACTCCGCCAGTACTGGTCGTATGTCAGTGGGGTGACGGCTCGCATCGATCCTGAGCATCCTCGCCCAATTACTGTATCCAATGTTGTGGACAACGTGAGGCCGCCGTGGGACCGGGAAAGACAAATGGTCTACGTTACGATTCTGGCCGTGGCGAGAATGGTGATTTGGACGTCGCGTCTGCAAGGTTGCCGGGGGGTGTTGTCTTTTTCTGATCAAGATCTGATCGCGTTCTTTAAACACCAACTACGGGTGAAGATCAGATGTGATAGAAGAAGGCTGCATCGCGCGGCATTTGACAGAAGATGGATACATGTGGCAAGTCTGTGTGTACGAAGAGGAGCCAAATTTGAATACGTGTTCCCCGCCTAGGTGTGGAACGCGCAGTTCTGTAAAGTTAAATTAAACAAGTAGTCTCTCAGCTAGCTGAGTGTGTGTTCCATCCCTCCCCGATTAGGAAGCCTCCAAGATCCCCATCCCCTCTTACCTGCAATTTTTGTTTTCACCCCTTCCTCTAAATTTTACCCATCTTGGAGAAAAAGAAATACAAACTAACCTCCATCCCTTACCCACAAAATTTTCTTTTCTCCATTCACCCCCATCTAGAGGGCATCCCCACCTAGAGACTGACCCGCAGAAGCGAGGTTCCTTTTACAAACCTAGTGGAACGGGCAGTCTATCAACTAGACGGGGTTGGGAGGGTCCTACTAATCACCTTTTGTTTTTTTCTTCCCCCTCCCTCGACACAAATGAATTATTGTTACCATTTTATTGTTATCTTTTTTGTTTTTACACGTCAATAAAAAATGTTTTAAAAATTGGGAGTTACTAGGACGTCCCCCAATATGAAAGGGTGAATGCGGTATTATGGTGAAAGAAGATACTAGCTGGGAGAAACTTTTGACTTTGTTTAGTTCTGGAGTGACAAGGATGACCAACGACCCCCAAAATCCCCCCTTTTGAGTTGGCCATGTGCCTAAGTTTTTTGTTCATCGTTGATTTTTTTTCTGTATTTTTTTAACATGAATAAAAGATTTAATATCTCAAAGTGTAGTATCTGTTCCGGCAGATACTGCACTTAAGATAATTTGTACCAGTCAATGGAGGGGAAACCCTCTATACTGGGACAATTATTATTTTTGGTAACCAGAGTGACCCCTTTTAGGGGAGCTGGTTTTTACCTCACATTAAAAACGGCCTTGTGCCTAATTTGCTCAGTGGGGGAGCAAATAAATACCATCTGTTCCGGCAGATGCTGCACTTAAGATGATTTGTACCAGTCAATGGAGGGGAGACCCTCTATACTGGGACAATTATTATTTTTGGTAACCAGAGTGCCCCCTTTTTGCCTACTTTTAGGGGAGCTGGTTTTTACCTCACATTAAAAACGGCCTTGTGCCTAATTTGCTCAGTGGGGGAGCAAATAAATACCATCTGTTCCGGCAGATACTGCAAGCTATGACTAGCAAAGACCAGATGTGGGGGCAACCCCACATGCCTGACCTTTAACCAGCTCCCATTTCCCACCTCTCGGGAGCTGGTCCCCTTTTTCCCTTCCCCCTCCCTTCACTCCTCACATTAAAAATCGGCCTTGTGCCTAATTTGCTCGGTGGGGGAGCAAATAAATACCATCTCTAAAACACGACGCACTACTAACAACATTTGCTACTCTCATATCCAAATCCAAAATCAGCCCAGTCTCTGAAGAATCAGGCTTTTTATATCCACCCGTAAACATCTCATTTGCATGTTAGGTGACAATATCGAAAGCATATAAAGAGAAAAGAAGGATTTTTTTGTTGTTGTTGTTGTTTATACAGAATTCTACCTGCACATAAACTGGTTTGTACTAATTTTTTAAAGTGCTTTTTTAGGGAACAAGTAGGGAGTTAAATTTTCTTATGAACAGAAAACATTTCGAATCTAAATGCACGCAAACAAGAAAGAACAAGTGCCGAGTAAAATTATTTTCCAACGAACGGTAACATACGTATATAAGTACCAATAAAATGATTTTTAATATCGTAAATACCTCGACTCTTTTTCCAAAAGTAACTGGTTTATTTTTTCAGCTAAATCCATAACAAACGGCATTTACTGAATGGTCCATTTTATTCTTGCTACACCGTAATCATGTGATTAAAATTTTGCTGACGAAGACGAGGCTCGAATTCGGGAGACAACAAGCCAAGGAGAACCCCTTTGGTACCATTTTAGACCACATAAACCTTACTTACATTCATTATTTTAAGAAAAATAGTAAGAGGGTTTTTTTTTATACAAATTGATATGTTCTCGAACGTTTTCGATCTAATTTTGAGTCGCTGATATCTGGACGTCTTTTTGGTTAGTTTAAAATAGTCTAGTCGGTTTATTAGAATCAACATTTTGGTTATTATAATCAAAGAATATCGGGTACTTTTTTTCATATCCTGATTAAATGTCGGGGCAATAAAGAATTACATTATTTTGCCAGGGACGGCCGAAATATGGTAGTCGGCAAAATATTCTCATAAAATAAATAAGTGAAGACATTCTAATTTTATGGTTTGCTGGTTTGGCTGAGGGTGAAGTTGGGATGGCGGGGCGGACAGTAGTCAGCTTCAAGGAAAGTAATAATGTTAACGAGAAATGAGGAAAAAAAAGTTGTTTTTTTTTTTTAGAAATAAAAAAAAAAGGAACGATTGAAGAAAGAGAGCGAGAGTTAAGAAAATTGGGTTCAAGGGATTGGAGAAGAGAATTAATGGCAAATAAACAACAAAAAGTAGAAATTTGAGGTTTCATTGCTCGTGTTTCCGTACGGAAAAAAAAGGAAAAAAGAAAAAGACAAAAAATATAATAAACAAAACAAGAAAAAAAATAATGTCACATAATAAATTAACTAATAAGTAGACAAGCCGGCTGACAGGATGGTGGAGTCTGGGTGGGCAAAGAAGACATCGCATCCACAATCAGACCTTCTTATCTAAAACCCTCATTGGATATGCATACATTCACAGACACGTGTTGCGTCCGTCGAGATTCGAAACCGGGACACGAGTGACTTACGCTCTACTTCAATACCGCTAACAGTTGTAAAGATGTATCCCATTACACACACACATATAATTTAACTAACATTCTTGGATTCTGCATTTTTGGATTTTAACCTCATTGGATATTTAACCCTTTAACAGACTTTCCATTCACGTGAAATTACTTTTTTTCCTCTGCCTCACTTTTTGTTATCAAGTAAGATCTATGACTTACTTGTAGTTTCATTAAATACTTTTGCAAGCAAAATCCGATCCCGCATTTTGCTAAATCCTACACTCTGATGAGAAGGAAAGTATTTCTTCGAAACTTCGCGGATTAAGGACTAACCATTTATTTAGTGTTTCCTTTTTTTAAAATTAAATATGTTTTAACTCTTTTTCAAAGTGTTTTCTGACATGTTTTATTAACTACTCGTTCTTATATATATATATATATATATATATATATATATATATATATATATATATATAAACAGAGATGTGTGTGCCACAGACGATTTCTGATTGGTTAATCCAATAATCACATCTCCTAAAAAACAATGCTTTCTACGCACTTACCTTTACCATAAAATATTATGGCTTTATTTATTGTCCATCTTGGAAGGGTTTAATTTTTTAATAACTTGTTATTCACAAATTAAAAAAATACGAAACTAAACTACACGAAATCAAACGCTCGGACAAACTTAATAGTAGTACTAGCAAGCACACGCGCACACACGCACACACACACGTTCACTACCGTCACGTTGTTATGGCAACCAAACAATGTTTACAAAATGTCTACGCACGTTCGTAGACATTTTGTAAACATTGTTTTTAAAAAATAAAAAATAATACTTCTATTATGTTTTAAACGACTGTAATAGTTTATTTTGGAAGTATATTTCATAAAGAAAATTGACAACCCACTTTAAAAACAGAAATTACGAGTTTTATATATTTTATTCGCAGTTTTTTGTTGACTCTTCTGGCGGCCATGTTGTAAGCCCTAACGGTATTTTTGGAGATTACCCAAATAAATGTTATCAAAGGCAAGATAAGTTACTTTTCCACCAAACTGGATATATTTTTCGTGTTTTTATTCAATGTAGCATATTTATTCAGCTCGAAAAACGGGTTTGTATTACTGTACACATAAATTCGAAAAAGTTGTCAAAAACCAAATATATAACAAATACATGTTATCAAAGGCAAGATAAGTTACTTTTCTACCAAACTGGATATATTTTTCGTGTTTTTATTCAATGTAACATGTTTATTCAGCTCGAAAACCATACGGTGTTTACCGATGTATTGGAAAATTCAAGATGGCGCCTCACTCCCTCTTTAACACGGTAAGTTTGGGAAAAGGTGTTATAAATAAAAAACTAGAAAAAATACTATTAAAAACCCGCCGAATATATGTCAACCTATGTCACGGTAACATATTGAGCGAGTTTTTAACAGTATTTTATTTAGTTTTTTATTTATAACACCTTTTCCCAAACTTACCGTGTTCAAGAGGGACTAAGACGCCATCTTGAATTTTCCAATACATCGGTAAACACTGTATGGTTTTCGAGCTGAATAAACATGTTACATTGAATAAAAATACGAAAAATATATCCAGTTTGGTAGAAAAGTAACTTATCTTGAGGCCAAAAAAATAAATTTTCAGGGGTCATAATAGGGGTCAAAGTTTAAAAAATTACCCCTTTTTTTTGCTCAGCATACACCTCCAAACACCCGGGCAACGCCGGGCACCCATGCTAGTATATATATATATGCACACACACACATATATATACATGTTACGTAGCGGGGGATTCAAACGGATTATATATAATCAAAAGGGGTTTTGAAACGGCACTTATTGTTATTTTGTATACTGGGGTTAATATAATCATTGTAGCCATATATATATATATATATGAGTGTTCACATTCTATGTGTGATTCGTCTAGTGTATTTCCTATTGGATGTTGATGTATGCATACATAAATGAGTAGTTTGTCGGTTGGAACACCAGTAAAACATACCTCAAATCTTCCTTCCATGCGTCCTGAAATTAAAGGTGCTTCTCTCCGAAATTGAAACCCCATCAGACGGGAATTATATTTTGATTTATAATCATTTATTCTTTGCTGTCTTCTTTTCTGGAGTTGGCATGCTTTGTATAAGATTACATTTTCTCTAAGTCGTCTCCCTTTTCACTTCCATATATATACATATATATATATATATATATATATATATATATATATATATATATATATATATATATATATATAGAGAGAGAGAGAGAGAGAGAGAGAGAGAGATTTTGAGATGTAGTTAAGATCAGTTTCGATACGCAATGCGTTAGAGACGGATGGGCTTTATATGATCTAAACTACATCTCAAAATCTATATCTTTACTACGTCATCACTACACGTAACCTAAAGATCTTTGCTGGGGTTTTGTCACGTATTTTTGATTATATTATGGTTAGCTTAAATTCCATCTGTCAAATTAACATTCCGGACAAAGATTAAATGTAAATATTTTCACTTCACATAACTTTTCACATCTTAAAAATATTTCTATCGAAAAATATTCTTTTACCATCATAATAATCGACCATTATAATTTCATCATAATAATCGACCATTATAATTTCATCATAATAATCGACCATTATAATTTCATCATAATAATCGACCATTATAATTTCATCATAATAATCGACCATTATAATTTCATCATAATAATCGACCATTATAATTTCATCATAATAATCGACCATTATAATTTCATCATAATAATCGACCATTATAATTTCATCATAATAATCGACCATTATAATTTCATCATAATAATCGACCATTATAATTTCATCATAATCGACTATTATAATTTCATCATAATAATCGACCATTATAATTTCATCATAATAGACGATCATTATAATTTCATCATAATAGACGACCATTATAGTTTCATCATAATAATCGACCATTTTAATCGTTTCCGGTGTTTTTCGGTTGAACGAAGCGAGAATCTCTCGCTTTTTGTGTGCTAATTACGCTAGTTTTTTGTACAAAAAAGTTCTTTTTTATTATTATTATTTCATTCAATATCTTAGGGCTTTACTAATTATCTTTGAAATAGACCCAGAAATATAATATTTATTTTTCAAATGATTTTTACAATGAATTTATTTAACTTCAAAATTTAGCTGAATTTGTTAGCTCACCATGAAAACATTTTCATAACTTTTTTTTTTTCACGTGTACAAATATATGTATATTTGTTTTTCCTTTTGAAAATGTAATCTTTCAAATACGATAAAAACAAAAAAGTAATCGGAAACCTACAAAAAAAAATGATAAATCGGTTTTGAAAACTATGCTCCGCCATTTTTGCCCGTCGCTAGGAAGCTGCTATCTTCAGACAACCTGCTCTGTTATCACCAGGTTCAAACGTTGAAAACAATAAGCAAACAAATAACTAAAGAGTACAAGAACAACTTATCATACTGGGGGAGGGGGGTTGTCATGGTTCATGTATTAAAATGTGATCCCATCAATTCTTGTTGATTTTAATTAGTCACGCCGCACCGAAGACAAATACGTCCTTCATTTCAGTGAGATACATACACGTGATTGCGTGACGCCTATTTCGATTGTCGTCCCTTATAATTGGTTTTTGTCACGTAGATAGGGGCGCGAGTTCGACCCTCCTTGTGTTAGTAACGCGGATAGTTGCTACTTAAGGTCTTAACATCTTTTGTTAAACTAAACTTGAGTTAATTAAAGTTTCTTTTTCTTTAGGCTATTTTTTTTTGTTGTTGTTGTTGTTGTTAGATATCAGTGATGGGACGATTCCAATACACTTACCGATTCCATCCTGAATTCCCGATTCCGATAAATATTCTGCCTATATATGCATATGTTCCAATAATACTATATATTAGTTTGATTGTACATCGATACCTGTGGTCTTATGGAAAGAGTAGAAATTCTAACTTTAAAATACCAAAAACTGACTTTCGGTCAACGGTTTAAAAAAAAAAAAAAGCTTAAAACACATTAGCGTTAACTAAAAAATGAAAAGAAACATTAGATACTTAAGAACAGTCATGCTGGGTATATTTTAGTCCCTACTAGCTAGATTTATACTGTTTCTATAAAACCGCAAGGTCGATGGGCGACTAAGCTAATGAAAACGCGTATTTTAAGCCAGATGTGTGTGTGTGTAATTGAATTATTTTGCCTTGAATAGAGTATAAATAAATAAGTAAATATAGGCAAGATCGAACTATTAGCATTTAAATACTGAAAATCGTGCGATTATCTTGAATTGAAAGCCATGTTTAATTTCAGAAGAATTTTCGATAGGTAGCTATTCTGCAGAAGTCCTAGAGATGAAGAATTTTTGGTGTGTCGCCGTGTATAAGTTTCGGACTTGAACATTTTGCAAGTAAAGAGCAAAAGCTCTTTCTCGTACGGACATGCCAAAATTATGTGCGGGAATGCTAAAAGAACCAATATTTTTTATAGTACAATTCCGGTTTCTGATTGGTTGCTAGCAGAACGTGGCTCCATTTGATTAGTCAGTTTCTATGACCAATGTCTATAAATAGAACTTTCCATTTTTTTTTATTTTATTTTTTGCCTTGTGCCAAATTTTTCTTTAAATTCTATTGTAAAATTTTATGAAGATAAATATTTACCCCAGTACAGACTGGTAAATCGGCGTACCTGCCAAAGTTTAGTAGGAGGGGGGGTATTTTTATTAACATTGCGCACATGATTTTATTTTGTATAAAAAATTTATGCCCCTACTACCCCACCCCCGTTGCATATTTTCATATATGGGTTTTAAGTAGGATATTAATGGTTATGGTGTTTTATAGTGATCGATGAAGGATTTATACGTTGATAGATGTATAGTATGAATGCGGTATTGTGGTGACAGTAGAATGATAGTAGGAACTAGTTAGGGTTAGATTAGTTAGCATTAGTTTGTCATGACCATCCACTCCCTTTTCCTCCCATTTTGAGCCTTATGCCAAATTTTTCTCGAAAATGATTGTTGTATTTTAATGAAAATAAATATCTACCCCAGTACACATAAAAAATATTGCATCAATAAACATCAGCTCAATAATTGATTAAGATTAAACAGAGCTATTTTAAAGTAGGTCGAGATAAATAAAATTAGTACCTTATTTAGATCAGTTCTAGGATCTAAAAGGCGAAAAAATGGCGTACGACCTTTTCTAAGCGATTTGTAATATTTTGTAGTATACTTTAAGTTAGTCAAAGCTTGTCCTTTTTTTGTGTGTGGTGTTATGGGGATGCGCTGGGAAGCATTTTTGAACCATCAAGAGTATAATACAAAATAAAGTATTCCAAAGAGTTTTAGAAACGATCGTACGCCAAATTTTGTTGCTTATATTCTTGGAACTGATAGAAATGTGGTTATTTATTTTTCTCAGCCTACATTAGAAAGACACCTAGATAGGTATTGTTCTGTGAGAACAATGGTATCTACTACATTTGGTTTACAGAATGGAAACTCGATATGTAGGGTGTTCGGACCTGTGAAACAGGATCAATTTGGTTTTTAGCCGAAAAAAAAAAAAAGAAGCTTTTAAAGAGTTAAAACTGAGAAATTGGGACTTGACAAGCGTAAGTCGACTTAACCTGCATCCTCAACGCATGCGCAAATATACATTTATAAGATTAACTGCATTAATTAATGAAGTTTTGCTATGCCTGTGTCCTTAGGTTGGATAGAAGCGAGTTCCACTGAAGAGCTAAGTGTTTTGGTTTCGATTGTGGCGCATGGTACCCGGGTCATATTTTGCTTTAACTTTAGAAATCACTCCTATATATTGGGTACAATATAATAATCAATGAGGAATTGGTTCTTTAATAAATACAAAATCTGCATAAATTAAAGTACCATATTTAAGCGTATTTTAAACCGGGCAACGCTGAGCGACCTGCTGCTATATCTTCTCTATATAAATAAAATGAACTCATTTTTTCCCGTCGGATTTTGGCATTAATAGGATTAAAAATCAAGATATTTCATGCAAATATAATATGCACAAACGGCAGAACAATATCTGAGGTGTGTTATAGGCTTATTATTTCTCAAATTCCTCGATAATCTTAGATTTCTATACTTTTTCTGCTGAGAAGTCACGGCCAAAATCGGTTAAGATCAATGGAAGTGGTAAAATATTTTCTCTCTAATAAATTCCTCCTCCCCCTGCCACCACTTAACACCGTTTGGGGATCGTTCACAAGGAACAGTTGAGAAGAGAACACCGGTTTGGCTTCGTAGTTCTTTCATGTGAAGTTATTTAAAATCACTAAACTAAGCTGCAGTGCTCTGTGGCGTAGTGGTTAGCGTGCTGGACAATTCACATTATATTTTCACGTTCGCGCCGACCTACCGTAGTCGTTTTTTTTTTTTTTTTTGTTTTTTTTTCCTAAACAACTGGAATGGACTTTTCTTGGTGGCCGAACTGTTAACGTTGCAGATGTTTTTTTTTTTTTTTTCACACTTTATTTTCCTACTTTTACTCATGACTCCGGGTTTGATCCTTCCTACTTACCTACCATAACATTTTTTAAAACTCCCCCCCCCCCGTCCCGGAAACAAACACTCGGGCAACGCCGGGTACCCCCGCTAGTATATATATATATATATATATATATATATATATATATATACACACACACACACAGAGAGAGAGAGAGAATTAGGAAATTATTTCAGATTACAAGATGTATAATACTGTAAACTTAAAGTCCATATAAATATTAGTATCAATATTTATAAGATAAACGTGTGTGTGTGTGTGTGTGTGTGTGTGTGTGTGTGTGTGTGTGTGTGTGTGTGTGCGTAAGGGCGTGACTCAGGGGCGACAGAATGATGGTGGAGAGTTGCATGTCTTGATTTCGATTCTAGTTTATGGTAACCAAGTTATATTAGTCTTGATCTCACTACCATTTATTAGCTTCAACATAATAAGCTATAGAGAATTATTTCTATAATAATAAATACGCAACCTGCATGAATTAAACCATATTTTAGCGGCCTACTAGTATAATTAATAAATATATATATATATATATATATACTAGAACCCCGGGATACGGTGGCTCTAGGATATGTTTTTTAGGTTACGATGTGGAATATATTGTTCCGGTCCCTGTTTACGGTATTTGCCCAGACTTACGGTGTTATTTATGATGTTGTGTGTATAATATACTGTATGTGGTCACTAATTTTTAATGCCGTATCCCGGGGTTCTACTGTATAGGATTTATCTCTATGTAAAGGCAAAGCTCAGTATCGATAATAGAGTATGGGATGACTAAAAGCTTCTGGACTCATAATTATTTAAAAAAAACAAAAAATATTAAAAAGAAAATTAAAACACACTCGATATGAACCTTTTGCTTTCACACGTTAGAAATTGAATGTTACTGGGTTTTTTTTTTAGAGGAGGAGATTACAGCTTATCAAGGCCCGAAGGCCACTCGAGGACAAGAGTTATTGAGTATTAGTTGGATGGTGAGACAACAGCGTGACTTTCAGTAATGGTGGAACTTGTGTGTGTATTTAAAGGGAACTGCTCTACAGACACGTTAGACTTGAAAGCGGCCATGTTATAAGCAGCTCGGAAGCAGGCCCGCGATATTGTGTTCCACAGTCGGGCAGTTCTAGGAGAGAAATTATGCTCATGGAATTTACGTTTAGTTTTAGGTACTGAAAAGGGAAATTGTTAGTAGTTGTAGCTAGACAAGTGCTTGCTGCGAAGGTTTTACCGGGGGTGGGGAGCATAAATAGATAGATTGGCTACGTCTCCTATGCAAAACAGAAAAAATAGGGTGGGAAATAGGAGTTCGCTCACTAGATTTCGAAGTCAGTTTTGATCACTGTCAAGGCAGAAAAAAGGTACGCTCAGCAGTTGCCCCCCTCTATGTGAGAATAAATAGTACGTCGCGACAAGCAGCGTTTCTCTTCCGATTTCATGCAGCGCAATGTATTTTTAACGATACAGATATTTCTTTTCGAAACAAACGACTATTAAGTTTGCAATATCAATATAAAGATAGTGAATAGAGTTGATGAAATTGGCCGACGTGAAGCGCGCGTTAATGAACATAGTCAGGGCTTCTTGTCGTAGTTTCTAGAATCATCGCATTTCGGCGTATTCAAACATTCATCATTTGAATCCACCCTAAGTAATGTATTCGCATAAAGTACGAGTCTTTGTTGAGTTGGTTGATGGAGTTTGACTTACGCGTTCTGGATCGTTGACCATTTTATAGTAGGAACGAAATGCGTCCAACTGGATGGTCAGGATTTGCCAACAATTTTTTTTCTTTTGTTATTTGTTTATTTATTTTTTTTAACCTAAACATTCTATTTTGCCAGTTTCTTAAGTCTCTGCTAGTTTTTACCTCTTTTTGTTTTTAATTCTTTTTATGCTTATTTTTTTCTTTACTTGATTTCTTTCTTTTTTTCCTCCTTACATTTCTCTTCGTTTTTCCTGAATTTCTCTTCGATTATCCTTATTCCGCATCTTTCATTTTCTTCTTTCTTTTTTTTTTTTTCGTTTCGTCCACTTCTTATTTCGTCCTTGTTTTTTTCTTTTTTTTTTTTTTTTTTCGTCTTTCTTTCTTTTTTTTTTTTTTTTTGTTTTCGTCTTTCTTTCTTTTTCTCTGCGCGTCGACCCCCAAAACTAACAGAAATTATACCATTTCTATAATGACCTGGTTCCTGTTGGTTACGGTGTAACGCTGGTTCTGCACAGTCCACCCTCCCAGGCCTTGCTTCCTCTCTTTGAATCGACTGAGGAGCCCTTGTCGGGGAATGCCGAGGGGGCTGGCCAGAGTACCCCCACTCCGCGAGGCGTTGATTTCTCAATCCCATTTTCCGACCTCGCTGTTACACTTATTACGTATTTGTTTGTTTTGTTTTTTTTGTTGTTGTTGTTTTTTTTTCTTCTGTATTCTTTCTAAGCTTCTTTGTGTTTTCCCATTACTTATCTCCCTCCACCAATTTTCATTTTCCTCTTTCTTCTTTCGTTTCTAATAAAAATCGTAAAGATCATATTTCATTCTCTTTCTTTTGTTTGCTTTGCGTTCATTGATTTCCTTTTTTTCCCCTTTCTTACTGTATATTTCAAATCCTTTCTTTTACGCCCCATCTCTTCATTTTCTCGTTGCCTCTCTCCTTTTCTTCCTGCCTTGTGCCTCCATTTTCCCTAGCTCTTCGATTTCTGTATTCTCTTTACTTTTATCTTTTTTGTTTTTTTATCGTGCCATTCATAAAGGTAGTTTTTTTTTCTTTTCATTGATAATCTTTCTGCCATTTCCTGTCTTTTCTGCTTGTTTTTCTTTCTAGCTTTTAAATCTTTGCATTTCTCTTTATTTTCGGTTTTCTTGATTCCTTATGCATCATTTTCCGTGCCATTCTTTCTCTCTTTTTCTATTCCTTGCTATCTTTTATTATTCCTGCTTTTCTTAAATTTTCATTCCGTAGACATATTTTTTTCTACAACTATTAAGATGTCTGCTATTCTTTTTCATTGTAAATTCCTCCGTTCTTTAATTGACGAGTCTGCCCTACCGTCAAATGTAACGAGAGAAAAAAACTGGTGATTTGTTACGTTCCAAACTAATAATAATATAAAGTGTCAATCTGTTAAACAACAGCAAAAAAGAAACACATTGAACAAATGTAAATTTAAAAAAAACAATCACGGAAAGAACAGATCTCAAATTGGAAAGTTTAAGACAATAAAAATATGTCCATACGTACAGAAAAAAAAAGAGAATGACTTATTTTGAAAATAAAGTGGATGTTTGTTCTTTGGGGTTTTTTATGAATTCCTTACAGACAACATGATGTGTCTGACTTGCTATTCGCCTTCTTTCTCCCCCTAAAATCTAGAAATGGTTTCCCCTGGAAGTTGTTACCTACACACACACACACACATATATATATATATATATATATATATATATATATATATATATATATATACTATAATCGCGTAAACATACGTGTATTTAGGTTAATTTTGTTGCGTAGGAAATCTGCAACTGTGTTCAAATTTACTTAAGCGATATAAAGTAGTTGCTCGTATAGAGACAAGCGCATGTATTAAGTCACCACTTTTGACAGGAAGCACGATTATATATATATATATATATATATATTAGTCCTTAGTTGCAAAAAATGAGTTGTGGTGTGAGGAGAAATACGAACTGAAACAGAGAGAATATTCAGTATTCAGACCTGTAATAATACAAAGACGGGGTTGCAAAAATGAGTTGTGGTGTGAGGAGAAATACAAACTGAAATAGAGAGAAGGAGAGTTTTAAAATATAATCTTAAAAAGATAAGATACAAGCTAGAAAAGCATTTCATCCAAGGTATGAAAATTGTTGAACAAAATGTTTTTACTATAGGCTTTAAAAATAAAGGTACAAGATTCAATTTAAAATTTATTTATCTTCAAAGTGCACTTTTATAAATTTTACCAAGTAAGGTATAAAAATTTAATTTAAATTGAATCAAAAAATTACCTTGGATTAATTTTATGTAATGTACATTTTGTTGCAATTTAAAAACATTATCTTTCATCTAGCAATTAATAAAATAGATATCAAATTTTCAATGATTTTTTAATTTTTTTTTTAAATGCAACAGAATGTACATTACATAAAATAAATCCAAGGTAATTTTTTTTATTCAATTTAAATTAAATTTTTATACCTTTCTTGGTAAAATTTATAAAAGTGCACTTTGAAGATAAATAAATTTCAAATTGAATCTTGTACCTTTATTTTTAAAGACTATAGAAAAAACATTTTGTTTAACAATTTTCATGCCTTGGATGAAATGCTTTTCTAACTTATATATATATGTGTGTGTGTGTGTGTGTGTGTGTGTGTGTGTGTGTGGTTCCTTTTTATTTGCTTTTCTTTCGATGACTTTGTTTTCATATTGTCTGCATTTCTATCTACCATTCACATTTTTATCTGTGTGTGTGTTATTCTTTTTTCCTTGTGTGTGTGTGTGTGTGTGTGTGTGTGTGTGTGTGTGTTTTCGTGTTCGCTCAGTTAAATGTTCGTAAAATCTGATATTCGCAAGTCATTAATAAGTCAATTACAAAACTCTCAGAGTATAAAATTGGAATTGAAGAACGATTTCTTCGTTTGGGAAACTGATTTTAAAAGAGCAAAATAACAAAAAATGTATTCTCTTCCCGGCGTCCACTCAAAAACGTTCGCGATCTTATCCCCAGGGTGAAGCGAGAAAATAAGACAACACCCCAACCCGCCTCTATTTAACGCATTTGCGGAGCGATGCGTTTTACACGCCCGGCTATTTACACCCCCCCACACCCACACAAAAATAATGCTCCTCTTCTTATTTAATGAAACAGAAACGAACATCGGTGACAAATTGCATGTTTTACTAAAAGCAGTGACAAATGGAATCTGGAAAGGCGTTGCTAATTGAATTCTTTCCCACCAATTGTCTTCATGCTTTTCTGACGCCATCTTGGGGGACGGTAATCTAGTTTGCCCGAAAGTGCCGCTCGCTCTATACCGCGAAAAGACAGCAAAAGGCGAAGAGGAGACAGTTAGATTGATTCTTTCCACGGCTCGCCAATAGTGTCAATGTGGGGTGGAGGGGTGGGGACAAGTAAATGGATAATTCAACACGAGTCAAGGGGAAGAACCCTCATATTTCGTGCAATAATTTCTGCTTGACGAGCAATAATTGAAGTGCAATAACGCGAGAATTGGTTGTTTGTCCGGGCCAAGTAAATGAACAAAATTAATTAAGAAAAAGGTTTATCATATCGGATTGCAAGAAAAGGACTTATTTCATTGGACAACTTCCATAGAGGAGAAAATGATTACATACAGCAAATCCCGAAAATAAAGCTACTAACTTCAGAAGTAATCTGTTTTATGGCGTGAATGGATTTTGTGTTTGTTTTTATTTATTTATGTATTTATTTATTTCAGATAAAGATTAATAATTTGTATTATCCGGACTACTATTCTCGTCTCCCGTATAATTCACACAACGTGTTGACATTAATTTATACTAGAGGGACCTGTGGAAATTCCACAACGGCATCTTTCATGTGTAATATATTGCTGCGAGGTATTCTGTGAGCGTTCCGCGTGAATGTAGACCCCGCGATATTATTGTAGCCCTTTTGTTAAACTGTAATTCATCTAAGTAATCTGGTTAATGTAGTGTTAGAATGTTTGGTCATTACGGTTTATCTCCAATATCCTTGCAGGAGTTTGTGACATATTTCCATTGTATGGACGCCCGGCACGGACGGAAACCCAACTATATCATTATGTCATCTTTAGACGAAACAGATACTAACCTTGGATCCTATCCAGAAGACCAATAAGATACTTTTTGTTTCATGTACGACTCAAAAGCGAAATCATTTAAATTTTTTTTTTCAATTGCTTCTTGGTGATTGGGAGATCCTATTTATTAAAAAGGAGGATAGAAGATGATAACATACTACGAAAATTAAATTAGCGTATGTATATACTAATTTAATTCCCGTAGTATGTTATCACCTTATATCCACCTTTTTAATAAATAGGATCTTCCGATTTAATAATCTATAATCAGAGACACACGTGCTTACGTTAAAGGAACCACAGTATTAATATATAGATGTTACGTTGTTGGTTCCATGCAACGCCGGAAAATAAACTAGTCATCATTTTCAATGCATTTTTGCCAACAATGAACGATGGCTGTGCATGGGCGCCTGGGTCGCGCTTTGTCGTACGAGGCTAAATGAATTCGAAAAAAGTGCTACTGAAACTTTGGGAGGCTTACTGTCAATCAAATTCTATTAAAATAAAGTCATAGCTAGTAAAAAAAAAAATTGTAGACGTCTGTTGCGATAATGCGAAATAATGTGTGATATGGTCACTGAAACAACGGTGCAATGATCTGTAGTGCTGGAAATTATGTAGAATTTAAGAGAACGGTTCCACAAGAACTTGCTTACGTTGGACTTGAAAACGACTCTGCTGTAGTTAGTTGGAAAGTGACTACGGTAAAGAGTTCCACGGGCGGTTAGCTTGAAAACATCTGCTAGATGTAAGAGGTTCAAATGTGGGTTATATCTGGCTTCAGTTTGTATAGATATGTAAAACCTCCCCGAAAAATAACAATAGACGTGATTTTGAACCGCTCATCTCCAAGAAAGCTGTGAAGCAGACTCCCCTTCCTTTAAACTTCCAAAATGTCTCATTTTGATGACAGTTAAATCGTATATACATTTTTCGTGGGGAAACAATAGAAGTGGTCCTGGATTTCCACGTACCCTCTGTCTGTAAAGAAAAGTTCAAATGGGCTAATTTCCGAGTAATGCTCTATCGGCTTCAAAGGCAATAAATACACATTTTTAAAAAAAAGTTTAAATAAATATTGGACAAGAGTAAATAAATAAATAAGCAGGAAATAAGTGTCTAAGGAGCGACTCAGTCGTGAGGATTCGTAGAAACGAGTTCGATGTCACATATCTCAAAGAGTGAGCGAGTGAGAAAAAGTAGGATTAGAAACCTAAAAGTACGAATACGTAATTTTAAAGTGTCAATCAGATATGATGAAAAAAAACCTGATCTCACATTCCGATAGATGATTTCACACAGAAACTAAGCGAATAAACCTCTTCGGTCTTCAACAGTTTTGTTTTGACTGGTCCTTTTTCCAAGAGATATAAAATCACTTAATTGCAAGCCACGTTTTTGACAAGATTACAAAGCCACATACAAGAGTAAAAAGCACCGGATATAATTATGAAGTTTTGTGTATGACAAGAATTGAAATGCAACAAACTGTTGTGGGCAGGGGCAAAGCGGCATGTTTTCTTCCCGGGCAACGCTGGGAAATTGTTGATATGCCCCTAAACAGTCAAACTACGCCAATCAATAAATGAATAATCTTTTACCGTTGCCTTTCGGCATTCAATAACCGAAATTGTTTATATGAAGTTTTATTTTTTTCCCCAAAACACAGAACATCATTTATTGATAAGACGTAATCCAAATAAAAACGAACGAGATCTATTTTTAATTCCTAGAGTATTTTTATTTGTTTGTTTGTTTCTCATTTTTATTCTCCTTGCGATGCGTTGATGGGGAAAGAGTGTTAAAGTGTCTGCGGGCAACGCTGCAAAAATCCTTTCCATATCCCCTACGGACCTTTGTTATTAGTGATGTTTCTATAAGTAGGTGTCCAACCATTAAGGGCCTTTTACCACAAACAAGTGATGGAAGGGGGCGAGATGGAGTGGGAACGAAGAAGATATCTGTAAAAGAGAGAAAGAGACAAGACAGAGGGATAAAGAGAGAGAGAGAGGGGGGGGCGGACAAGAGAGGTCTAGAGAAGGGGAACAGAGAAACAAAACAGGAATATAGAGAGAGTACAGAGATAGAGAGAGAAACTAGGCATAGAAAGAGAGAGAGAGAGAAACTAGGCATAGAAAGAGAGAGAGAGAGAAACTAGACATAGAAAGAGAGAGAGAGAGACACTAGACATAGAAAGAGAGAGAGAGAGACACTAGACATAGAAAGAGAGAGAGAGACACTAGGCATAAAAAGAGAGAGAGAGAGAGACACTAGGCATAAAAAGAGATAGAGAGAGACACTAGGCATAAAAAGAGATAGAGAGAGACACTAGGCATAAAAAGAGATAGAGAGAGACACTAGGCATAAAAAGAGATAGAGAGAGACACTAGGCATAGAAAGAGATAGAGAGAGACACTAGGCATAGAAAGAGATAGAGAGAGAAACTAGGCATAGAAAGAGATAGAGAGAGAAACTAGGCATAGAAAGAGATAGAGAGAGAAACTAGACATAGAAAGAGATAGAGAGAGAAACTTGACATAGAAAGAGATAGAGAGAGAAACTTGACATAGAAAGAGATAGAGAGAGAAACTTGACATAGAAAGAGATAGAGAGAGAAACTTGACATAGAAAGAGATAGAGAGAGAAACTAGACATAGAAAGAGATAGAGAGAGAAACTAGACATAGAAAGAGATAGAGAGAGAAACTAGACATAGAAAGAGATAGAGAGAGAAACTAGACATAGAAAGAGATAGAGAGAGAAACTAGACATAGAAAGAGATAGAGAGAGAAACTAGACATAGAAAGAGATAGAGAGAGAAACTAGACATAGAAAGAGAGAGAAACTAAACATAGAAAGAGAGAGAAACTAAACATAGAAAGAGAGAGAAACTAAACATAGAAAGAGAGAGAAACTAAACATAGAAAGAGAGAGAGAAAAACTAAACATAGAAAGAGAGAGAGAAAAACTAAACATAGAAAGAGAGAGAGAAAAACTAAACATAGAAAGAGAGAGAGAAAAACTAAACATAGAAGAGAGAGAGAGAAAAACTAAACATAGAAGAGAGAGAGAGAAAAACTAAACATAGAAAGAGAGAGAGAGAAACTAAACATAGAAAGAGAGAGAGAGAAAAACTAAACATAGAAAGAGAGAGAGAGAAAAACTAAACATAGAAAGAGAGAGAGAGAAACTAAACATAGAAAGAGAGAGAGAGAGAGAAACTAAACATAGAAAGATAGAGAGAGAAAAACTAAACATAGAAAGAGAGAGAGAGAAAAACTAAACATAGAAAGAGAGAGAGAGAAAAACTAAACATAGAAAGAGAGAGAGAAAAACTAAACATAGAAAGAGAGAGAGAAAAACTAAACATAGAAAGAGAGAGAGAAAAACTAAACATAGAAAGATAGAGAGAGAAAAACTAAACATAGAAAGAGAGAGAGAGAAACTAAACATAGAAAGAGAGAGAGAGAAACTAAACATAGAAAGAGAGAGAGAGAAACTAAACATAGAAAGAGAGAGAGAGAAACTAAACATAGAAAGAGAGAGAGAGAAACTAAACATAGAAAGAGAGAGAGAGAAAAACTAAACATAGAAAGAGAGAGAGAAAAACTAAACATAGAAAGAGAGAGAGAAAAACTAAACATAGAAAGAGAGAGAGAGAAACTAAACATAGAAAGAGAGAGAGAGAAAAACTAAACATAGAAAGAGAGAGAGAGAAACTAAACATAGAAAGAGAGAGAGAGAAACTAAACATAGAAAGAGAGAGAGAAAAACTAAACATAGAAAGAGAGAGAGAGAAACTAAACATAGAAAGAGAGAGAGAGAAACTAAACATAGAAAGAGAGAGAGAGAAACTAAACATAGAAAGAGAGAGAGAAACTAAACATAGAAAGAGAGAGAGAGAAAAACTAGACATAGAAAGAGAGAGAGAAAAACTAAACATAGAAAGAGAGAGGGAGAAACTAAACATAGAAAGAGAGAGAGAAACTAAACATAGAAAGAGAGAGAGAGAAAAACTAAACATAGAAAGAGAGAGAGAGAAAAACTAAACATAGAAAGAGAGAGAGAGAAAAACTAAACATAGAAAGAGAGAGAGAGAGAGAAACTAAACATAGAGAGAGAGAGAAACTAAACATAGAAAGAGAGAGAGAAACTAAACATAGAAAGAGAGAGAGAAACTAAACATAGAAAGAGAGAGAGAGAAACTAAACATAGAAAGAGAGAGAGAGAAACTAAACATAGAAAGAGAGAGAGAGAAACTAAACATAGAGAGAGAGAGAGAAACTAAACATAGAGAGAGAGAGAGAAAAAAACTAGACATAGAGAGAGAGAGAGAAAAAAACTAGACATAGAGAGAGAGAGAGAGAGAGAGACAAGACACAGGATGAAGAGAAAGAGACAAGACACAGGATTAAGAGAAAGAGACAAGACACAGGATGAAGAGAAATAGAGACAAGACACAGGATGAAGAGAAATAGAGACAAGACACAGGATGAAGAGAAATAGAGACAAGACACAGGATGAAGAGAAATAGAGACAAGACACAGGATGAAGAGAAATAGAGACAAGACACAGGATGAAGAGAAATAGAGACAAGACACAGGATGAAGAGAAATAGAGACAAGACACAGGATGAAGAGAAATAGAGACAAGACACAGGATGAAGAGAAATAGAGACAAGACACAGGATGAAGAGAAATAGAGACAAGACACAGGATGAAGAGAAATAGAGACAAGACACAGGATGAAGAGAAATAGAGACAAGACACAGGATGAAGAGAAATAGAGACAAGACACAGGATGAAGAGAAAGAGACAAGACACAGGATGAAGAGAAATAGAGACAAGACACAGGATGAAGAGAAAGAGACAAGACACAGGATGAAGAGAAAGAGACAAGACACAGGATGAAGAGAAAGAGACAAGACACAGGATGAAGAGAAAGAGACAAGACACAGGATGAAGAGAAAGAGACAAGACAGGATGGAGCGAAAGAGACAAGACAGGATGGAGAGAAAGAGACAAGACAGGATGGAGAGAAAGAGACAAGACAGGATGGAGAGGGAGACTTGTCATAGATAGAGAGACTTGCCATAGACAGAGAGACTTAACATAGAGAGATACTTGCCATAGAGATACAGAGAGAGATACAGAGTGAGAGAGTTAAGACAGAGGGATATAGAGTGAGAGAAAGGCGGCAAGGCAGAATGATAGAGAGAGAGAGAAGACATAGAGAGAAGTGGAGACGACATAGGGATAGAGAGAGAGGATGAGGAGGAGGATGAGGAGGAGGAGGAGGAGGAGGAGGCAAGATAGAAAGTGACAGACAGACAAGACAGAAGGAGATGATAGAGAAAGAGGTAGAGACGATAAAGAAAATGAGAGGAGACGGAGGAAGACAGGGAAACAGTAGAGAAAAAGAGAGACAAGAACAAAAGGCGAAAGAGAAAAGGGGTAAAAAATAGAGCAAGAGAGGGGGACAAAACAGAGAGAGGTGAATATGGGCAAAGGGGGCCAAAAGTGCGACAAACATGCGCATAACTTCGGCGGCGGAAATGGCGGAGATCTTTTTTTTTTTCTTGTGGTCTATTGAGACAAACGAAATCGGCATGGCAGACGATCGGTGGGTGAGGAAGCCGTGTACAGATAAAGGAGGAATTAATCACATGATAAATCCCTGCCACTCGAAAGACAAATTATTTTCTGTAGACAATCAGCCTGTACAACTGACTGCATCCTTTTCCATGCAACCAAGCTGAGGTTTGTCGCCATAATGAGGTTCAGCTTTTAGTAAGAAGACAAAAATATGCATTCTCGTCTGCGAGGTGGGAAAAGGCAGCATAAGACGTTCTTAATGTCTTATTCCGCTCGAAGAAGAAGAAGAAGAAGAAGAAGAAGAAGAAGAAGAAGAAGAAGAAGAAGAAGAAGAAGAAGAAGAAGAAGAAGAAGAAGAAGAAGAAGAAGAAGAAAGAGAGGAAGAAGAAGAAGAAGAAAGAGAGGAAGAAGAAGAGAAGAAGAAGAAGAAGAAGAAGAAGAAGAAAGAGAGGAAGAAGAAGAAGAAGAAGAAGAAGAGAAGAAGAAGAAGAAGAAGAAGAAGAAGAAGAAGAAGAAGAAAGAGAGGAAGAAGAAGAAAGAGAGGAAGAAGAAGAAGAAGAAAAGAAGAAGAAAGAGAAGAAGAAGAAGAAGAAGAGAGGAAGAAGAAGAAAGAGAGAAATAAGAATAATAATGAGCATAAGAAAAATACGAATAATATTAATAATAATAACTAGTGGGACCTTTGGAAATTCGGACTCATTCATATGTAATATATTCAGGTTAGCATTCTGTGGATGTTCAGCGTCAGTAAGAGACGCCGTGATATTATTGTAGCTCTTTTGTTAAAACTGCAAAAGTATTTATCTAAGCTAGAAGGAACGCCCGGCGTAGCCAGATCGTAAAATATGCTTAAATATGATATTTTCATTCATGCAGATTTCGTATATATTATTATAGAGTCAATTTTCTAGAGATTCTTATATATTATAAAGTTGTGATTTCAAAAATGAAAAAAATATATATCCATATGACTTTGGTGCATCAGCTATAACCGAAACCAAAACTTATGAAGAATTCTTGGTAAAATCATTTATTACAAGAAATGGATAAGGAGAAGAACAACAACAACAAGGCGCAAGGATGATCAAATTCAAGCACATTTAACAGAGTCAACGTATTGCTTTGAACTTTTGACGAAGAACAAAATGTGAAATACTTTTATATAAACGTATTTATTTCCAATGAAATTTTTTAACAATTTGAGAAAATTTGAAGTAGGACAGCTCCTAGATGTGGTATCATGGTCAATGATGACTAGTTAAAATCGAAATATACACAAAATCACTAATAGAACACCTTTTGCATAACTTATGCGATTTATTTAATGTGCTTTGATCGGCATTTTGTTTAATTTTAGATTTTCTAGCGATTATTGAGGCTCGACTTTGCCTCTATTGAGACCGCCATTTTTTACAGTTCTAAATAAATTCTAAATTTATACTACCTTTATTTTTAACTAAACAACTGAAGCGTGCATGGTACCCCATTAGTGTACCGTGAACGAGGCATGAAAAAAATGACTAAGTTCAGCATTTAGCCCCAAAAGTCTCCAGGGGTGAAAATGAACGAATGGTGCAGTTTTAGGCCTTAACATATTTAAATTTGAGTTCTGCACCATGCAAAACTGCTAAATAGACATACACAGAAAAGTTTGGACAAATATGGTAAAATAGTCCCAAAAATGGAGTGTTTTTATTAGCCTAAAAAGAGCCCGTGGGGCACACCCAAGAGTTATCTCGAAGTATAGAAAAATAAAATTTTATAGAAATCAGTTAGTTACAACTTTTCAGAAAGTTTTATAAAAATCCAAGGCATAAATTGTTTTTGATAAGCACAAGTGTCAATTTTAGCCATTTTAACCTGAAATGCAGCCGTTTATATATATATATATATATATATATATATATATATATATATATATATATATATATATATATATATATATATAAACGTTTGTGTTTACAATAAACTTTTTGCGCAAATATTACACAAGAATAAACCATGTAGAATATCTGTATGAATATAATTACACTTAATAGTTAACTAAAGATGATCATCGCACCCGAAAAAACTAAATAGGGGGTTAATGAAAACGAATGTTTAAAAGAATATGCAAATTATCTACATCTTTTGCAGATGAATGCAATTCTACAACCCATATATAACAACGTTGTATTTTCTTTTTGAATAAATAGAAAAAATAAGTTTTTAATATGAATATCAATACACAAAAAAAATTATAGGAGTAATATATATATATATATATATATATATATATATATATATATATATATATATATATATGAATGGAAATGTATAAAAAAGAATACGAAAAGTATAAAAGCTTATAACTTTTCTTTATTCGTTTTCAATTGGTGACGTGCAGGAATACGAAATAATATTATGAAAAAAAATTAAAAAACATTTATATATATATATATATATATATATATAAAATCATCCACATACAGTACTGTTTCGCTGTTTCACAGCTCATCGGTGCGGCTAGACAGGCAACTGCCTCAAGCCAGGATTGAAACCCGACCGCCCAAATGACAGTCAAGGTTTCTCACCATTACACTATACGGCTGCTGCTATGTGGGTAATGAATTTAACGATGTTTTGACATCGTCCAAATGCCTCCGCTCGATTTGTTTACACAAGGAAAGTCGCGTAATATGCTAATCGCAGTTTGTATATCACTTCCCAATATGCTCAACCCAAGATAGGGAGCATTATAGTCACCCACATACAGTACTGTTTCGCTCTCTCCTTCACAAAAACAACAACTTTTTATGCCAATTCACAATTCGATGTGCTTTTAGGGTATACACTACGTTTTTACAGTTCTTACAGTCCTCCAAAATGGCCTCTACTAAGGCCAATGACCACGCCACAAGATCACCATTCTCTCCGACGATCAAGAAAGTGTGAGAGAAAGCAAAGGGTGGGAGCATTAAGCCACCATTATACTCGTTTAAGTGGCAGCAGTAACACATCTTTGGCCGAATCCGACTTTCACACACTTTTAAAAAGAAAAAGGAACACAGTTTGCTTAATACCGAAACTGGACTTTATTCAATATAAAATATAAATATTATCTATGTAAAATTAAGTAATTTTAAAGCAATATACAATTTAATAATGATAAAACTGAATTATGAATTTAGGGAACAAAAAATTAAAGAAACATTAAACACAAATATTTTTTGGCCTTCAGAACAAGATCACAGTGTAGTATCAGTTTTGATACTACACTTTACCTTTTCTGTCCTCGGTCGGTGGAGGAGAAATCTTTAATCACTGAGATTAATTTTGTTCCTGCCCAGAGTGATCCTTATTGGGAAGCTTGATTTTACCCACAAGATTATATGTTGAAATATTTAAATAACTATTGCTTTAAATACAAAAATTATATTTAAAATTGGTTTTCTGATCTATGTCCATTTCCCCCCCCCATGTTTTTCATCAAAATGTGTAGCGTATTAGTTATCTCACCGCCCATCATCAGTGATCGCTCACGGACAGTAACCTGTGGTGTTCCCTGGAGACCAAGTGACAACAAGTCTCCTCAGATTTCCAGCGTTCTCCACCTCTTGACCACTTGTGCAAATGATTGCATGTTGTCGCAACAGCCGTTGTCACTGATTTCTCATTGGCATTGGCCATTGGTGCTTCCTGGGGTTTGGGTGACAAAATGCCTCCCCAAGGTACCAGATTTGAACTGCACACTTCCAATGGAGATTTGGTTAGTACTCTCCCACCTCGGTTTTTCCATCCTCCCTGACTCTTCACAACTAGTTGGTGTGGCGCCAGTCGATATCATCCACCAGTTTTTTATTATTATTACTATTATTATGATGATAATAATAAGGATGCTTGTGCAGTGTACGCACGTGTATTTTAAATAATATTTCCAAGTTAAATCAAATTTGGGAAAAGGTTTCAAAAAACAAATAAATAACAAATTTTTACCTAACTGGATATGTTTTTAGACGGTTGTATTACTATACAGATTCGAAAAGTGGTCAAAAACAAATATATACCAAATAAATGTTATCAAAGGAAAGATAATTTACTCTTCTACCTATCTGGAAAGGTTTTTAGTGGTTTTACTCACTTTAAAACGTGTCATAGCTTCGAAAATCATACAATGTTTATCGATATATTTTAAAAAAGAAAAATGTCGGCATGCTCGCTATTGAACTCGGTAAGTTTGGGAAAATGAGTTCAAACAAACAAATTATACAAAATACTGTTAGAAACCCACCGAATATATGTCCGTCTATGTCACGGTAACATATATTGAGCGAGTTTCTAACAGTATTTTGTATAATGTTTTTTGTTTAAACCCGTTTTCCCAAACTTACAGTGTGTAACAGTAAGCATTCCGCCATCCGCATTTTTTCAAATACATCGGTAAACACTGTATGTTTTCGAGCCGAATAAACACTTTACATTAAATAAAAACGCTAAAATTTTATCCAGTAAGGTAAAAAAAAAAAGTAACTTATATTGCCTTTGATAACATTTATTTGTTATATATTTGTTTTTGATAACTTTTTCGAATCTATGTGTACAGTAATACAAAACCAAAATTTAATTAAACTTGGAAATACTATTTAAAATACATGTGCGTACACTGCATAAGCACCCTTATTATTATCATAATAATAATAGTAATAATAATAAAAAACTAAAACAAACCAAACAAACAGTTAAAATGTTATAAAAACAAAAACTTGAAGTTTTAAATCTATTTCAAAAGAAATAAATTACGCCCGGTGCTAAAATATTGAAAATTCACCGATAGAAAAAAAAAATAAAATAAAATAAAATAAAAAATTTAAAAAACTGCCGTGAAAAATGCTAACTTTAAAATATTTGGAAATCCTCAATGAAAAGTTTTATTTATTATTAAAAGAACGGAATAAAAAATATTATATAAAAATTGTTTGTTTTGCAGTAAAAAAAATAAAATGAAATATTCGACTTTCTCCAAAAACAAAGTTCAAAAACGAGTTCACTTACTATATTTTGTTAGATTAAAATTATCCCAATGTGCAATTATAATAATTATTATCCGAATGGAGAATTGTTCTTTCTCTTTGGAACATACATGGACAAACGGTAACACATATTGGTAGCTATGGAAAATCGGGAGCACAATCAGTAGTCATATTTTTTATGCCTGGTAGCGTGACCACGTGGTTGAATACCGGAAACTTTCTATACCTACAAGTTAATCGGGAAGTGACGTTACGCTGTCATGTTCACTGACCTACGCTCTCGGTGGTGGTGGTTTCATGCATACAAAAATTTAATATATGTCAAACATACTGGAAAATCCTAAGCAGTTAGGATATTCGATGTATCTTTAGTAATATGTTACTAAACCCTCCGGCCAGCAATAATGTTTCAACCTTGCAACGCCGGATATATACAGGTGATATTCTGTTATTATTTTTATCAAAGCAATTTTCTTGCTCTGACCACCTCCAAAGGGCACATCTTTACATTACAGTAACGGAAAGAGTGATGTTCCACAACTATATATATATATATATATATATATATATATATATATATATATATAGAGAGAGAGAGAGAGAGAGAGAGAGAGAGAGAGAAGATTATTAATTAATAATATATTAATATTAGTAAAAAAAAAATATAAACTGAGGTTGATTTTGTTTGTTTTTCCTTTTGAAACTGATTAATAGTTTACAATTATATTTATTTCTAATATTAATATAGCTCTATAATACATATACCTATTGAGCTTATATATCTACAGTACTATGGGCACTGTTCTTTAAAAGTATTAATACATTTATATAAACTGCTCTTTAGACTCTAGGTCTAATTACCTCTATGAAATATATATATATATATATATATAGTTATAAAATATATATGGCGATTAAGCTACACTGAATATTCAGTGTAGCTTAATCGCCATTTTATATTTTATAACTAACTAGCCATTTTATATTTTATAACTAACTAGCTCTACCTATGTACTGAGCACGTTTGAAGTAAATACTTAAAGTTTACGCATAAATCTATACTTTCGTATATTAATTTTATGTGAGTAAATTAAGTAGCTTATATATATTATAAAGCTGAACGTCTGTGTGTGTGCTTGGTCACGAATAGGCTCCTATATGGTTGACTATTATAGAAAACTGATCACATATAACGATAGAAGATGTATCGAGACACAGGAATGGGTATGTTTGATCTGGCATAGTGATGATTCATTAAAATTGTGGGGCCTGCGTACGCGCCTGGTCCACAAAGTATCGAAATAAAAAAATTAAAAATTAAAAAAAAAAAACGTTTACAAGTGTTTTTGATATAGATGTACATAATAATACTTTGATAAGTATGTTTTAACTTAAATAGGGATGGTATAATAAAATTGTTGGGTCTGCGTTCGCGCCTGGCCTCCATAGAATGGAAATAGGCACAAACTTTAATAAAGACTTTTCATATCTATCTGCGTAAGTATACTTTGATAATTATGTTACAGTTTGAAGAAATATGGTATAATAAAATTATGGGGTGTTCGTTCGCGCCTGACCTCCATAGAATGGAAATATGTCACAAAGTTTAACAAGGTTTTTTTAATATAGATCCACAGAATATTGTGATAAGCGACTCAGTGTGAACAGGTATGGTATAATAAATTATGGGGATTATCTATGTTATTTTTACTTTCATCATATTTTGCTTTGGTTTTGATACCCCGAAATTCGAAGCTATCTCTTTACAACCCTTCCTTTTCATAAATCAGACTATTTTCAGTAGGCTGTTTTTGAACCCAGTCAACGACGGATACTTTTGCTAGTATATATATATATATATATTTTAGAGGAAACATCATTTAATCTAAATACCAAAAAACAAGAAATGGGCAGATGAAAATAAAAATTTTTTCCTTAAGGCCTTATCGTCTGACCCTCTAAGAGGAGACGTCAGAATGATAGATTAAAAACTAAGAAAAACGAATGAGGGAAGTGGGGAATTTTGGTTGCAGTTGGAAGAACAGTGAGAGAAAAAAAAAAAAAAAAAAATTCATAAACCCAACATTCCTTTGAGACCCATTTTATCTATGTTGGGTTCTGCACAACACGAACTTGGTAAATGGCTAGTTGACCTTCTTAAACCTGTGCTTTCTTTTTATTCGGTCCATTGTATCCCTGATTCTTTTCAATTCGTATCCAAGATACAAAAATTGCCTTTATCTAAAAATACCGAGTTCTTGGCCTCCTTTGACATTAATAGTCTCTTTACTAATATACCTTTGGATGAAACCATTGGTATTTGTGCTGACTATCTGTACCGTGGCCCCTTAAAATCTCCACAACTTCCTGAACGAATTTTCATTGAACTAATGGAACTTGCTACTAAATCAGTCTCCTTTAGTTTCAACAATATTATGTACCGTCAAATTGATGGGATATCAATCGGCAGCCCTCTTGGTCCTTCGTTAGCCAACATTTTCGTTGGATTTTTGGAAAACGAAATATTTTCCAAAATTACTAAGCCAGCATTCTACACACGTTACGTTGATGATACTTTTGCATGCTTTCCCTCTCGGAGCGAAGCTGAACAGTTTCTTCGTCTTCTTTGCAACCTGCATCCATCTTTACAATTTACTATGGAGGTTGAAGACTGTAACTCTCTCCCATTCCTCGACGTTCGTGTTTCTAAAGTTGGTACTACGTTTGAGACCTCTGTTTATAGAAAACCTACATTTACAGGGCTCTATCTTAATTGGTTTTCTTTTGCCCCTCAGTCTAGAAAAATAAACCTCATTAGCGCTCTTACGCATCGTGCACTTATGATTTGTTCACCAAACCGTCTTGATACGGAACTTGGTGAAATCATAAATATTTTTCTTAATAATGGATATCCCATTAATATAATAAAATCTACTATTGAACGTAAAATTACTACATTTAATAGCGGTAAACATATTGGTCCATCACGGTGTCCCATTTATTTAAAATTACCATGGTTGGGTCCTGATGGCCTACATATTGTTAAAAGGATTTCTTCTGTTACTCAACGGTGTTTTCCAGCTACTATGCTTCGAGTAGTTTACACAACTCGAACCTTTTTCTCTTCTTTTCGTAAAGATGTTTTGCCAACCATTCAAAAGAACTCTGTTGTTTATAAATTCGTCTGTCAGTGTGGAGCTGACTACGTTGGCAAAACGTCCCAAAGATTAGAAATGAGAATATCCCAACATATCCCTCGGGATATTCGACTACACCAGGTTTTGAGAGCATCCGGGCACTCCCAGGCTCATGAGTCTGCCATTGGCGATCACTTGTTGAGTATAAATAGGTGTGCCGATCAATATTCCGATGGGTGGTTTTCTGTTTTATACAGTGCTAGGTCGAACTATCACCTCAATATCATTGAGGCGTTAGTTATTAACAACTCTCGACCTAGCCTGTGTAGACAAAAGATTCTTAGACATCAGTTGGAGATATTCATTGATTTAAAACCACCTGAACAGTGAGAATTTTAATTTTTTTTTTTTTTTTTTTTTTTTTTTCTCTCACTGTTCTTCCAACTGCAACCAAAATTCCCCACTTCCCTCATTCGTTTTTCTTAGTTTTTAATCTATCATTCTGACGTCTCCTCTTAGAGGGTCAGACGATAAGGCCTTAAGGAAAAAAATTTTATTTTCATCTGCCCATTTCTTGTTTTTTGGTATTTAGATTAAATGATGTTTCCTCTAAAATTTATCCTTCCATTCTGTTGTACCAAAAATTTACTTATATATATATATATATATATATATATATAGGGAGGAGTCCCTTTCAGGGGTTTTTTTTTTGTCGTTCTCCTGGTGGCCAGTTAATATATATTTTTTGCGATATCATATCCTCGTAATTACTTAAGGATTCATATGTCAATGTTTAGCAAGAATCTCGTTTCAGCATTCATCGTCTTTAAATACATAAAAAAAAATGAGTCAACAATTTCTCCTTATTGTTCCCCATAAAGCAATTCCAATAAAAAGCACCTGTTTAATTCCCAAGTCTTCCCAGATTATCCAAACATTCGCCCGGAAAACAAATCCTCCTTGTGCACACATCGACAGAAGAGGTAAGAGAATTCGTAATACTGCTACAGTGTTACACAGCGAAATTTTCTGGCGGCTTATCAAATCATGATTGGTCGAGCAGGGCCACGTGTTCGCAAAGAATAGATATATTTGAAGTTCAATAGGCGATGTTAAGGTCAAGTTAACTGTGAATCTACCCTCGCGATCAACCCGAAAAGTGTTGATTGGTGGTTTTCGTTTTACTGCATATCAACCATTTTTGGGTTATTTAGTCCAAATTCAATAATTTTTGAAAAAGTGTTTTTTCACATCTTCGAATATTGACTCAGGATGTTTAGTTTAATTGTTTTGAAGAAAAATGGGCTTTTATTTTTTTTATTTTGCAGAGCATGATTGAGTTTTGCAAAGTAAAAAGAAAAACAATAACATTAATGTTATTGCGTCTATTGGTCAGCAAGCCAATATTTACAGACTGGCTGATCTAGTAGCACCAAATGTCCTAACAAATATTACCACTCCGGGTCAAAGTGCACTTAGGAGCAACGATAACTAAGGTGTAATATATATATATATATATATATATATATATATATATATATATATAGGTGTATAGTTTAGTTTCCTATACATAGATCCACCTAAACTTGTGTGTTTATTACTAGATGGAGGACAGAGCAAGCATATAGTATTATACAAACATTATTGGTTACATATGTGCGTACATGTTTCAGTTGAATCTCCATTTAGAGAGACCCCCTCATCAAACAGAAAAAAGCGACACACACACACATATATATATATATATATATATATATATAACAAACTACTGTCAATTTTTCGCTTACAGATTTTAAGCTTGACAAATAAGGGATTCAAAGCTGTGAAAAAATTTGTTCCGAAATTGTGGTTTTTAGTCAGTGAAAATAACTGCTTACGGAGCAAAATTGAAAAATTGGAACTTTGTAGACATAAATTGATCCTATAAGTGTTACATGATAAGAGCTGTCCCCTTTTCATGTAAGTATAAAAATAGAGAGATTTAGTTAAAATGAAAATGAAATAGCAATAGACGAAATTCGAACCTCGTAATTTAGGTTTAGAAATAGATTACGTGTGAGAATTAGAAAAAGGAATGTAAAGCAAACGATTGTTTAGAATAGAGATAAAATATTTCAAGAAAAGAATGTGCACTGTCAATTTTGTTATGAAAATTCAATTGAAAGAATGCAGCTATAAGATAATGCTTTTAACATATTGGAAAAATAGGTTACTGAGTATAGGTTAAAATTCCTTTTGTAAAAAAAGGAAAAGTTTTGGACACGCATGTCCAGAACACGTGAAAGAAGGCACATGTTTTAACATGTGTATGACGTCATGGAAAATAGAAAGTTCTAGAGATAGTTAGAAAAACTTGAGAGTTAAGCAGACAGAAGCGGGGAAAGTCAGAGAGAGTCTGAGGTCGACAGACGACAGTCCAGTTTGGAATTCGAACGTCTAGAAGCGAGACGGTTACTTTGAAACTTAATATGTGAAGCTTTGAGTTCTTGATGATGAAAACCACGGCCGGTCGTGAAGAAATAAAACCATCAGGTGTTTTTGTAAACGTCGTCTTTGTGTTGTGATTCCACCAAAAGGTAAAGAATATTGTTATTATATGTCTTGTATATCTGTGTTATAAAATGTCTTAACATATGCATCTTACATACACGTCTCGACATCTCATATCGACAATATGAACTATACATCTCATATCTACACTAAGACTGTCTGAACACTATCTCCTCACTCTAAGAGCTTTCTTCTTCTCATATCAACACTTCTAAGCAATGAACATTTTTAATATATATGAATCGCTTCATAAAACGAACAATCTACAACGACATATCTCTCTCTCTTTCTCTCTAAGATACAACATCCCTCTTAATAAGACTCTCTCTCCAAGACACAACGACAAACTCTCTCTAAGACTCTCTTTTAATGAAACCTCTATATAACATATGCATGCGCAAAGATACATTTAATCATTAAAGTCGGTCCATTTTTAAAGTTTTAATATCCATTTGGCATTAGCTGGAGCGCTAAATATTTTGATTTCGTTTCTAGCTGATGACACCAAAGTCATATATTCATAACTTTGGAAATTACTATATATTTGGTACAATATAATTATCAATTGAGATTCGCTCTATACTAATGAATACGAAATCTGTATAAAGTAAATACTATTTAAGCTTATTTTACAACCGGACGGCGTACTAGCAGATATTAAAAGATGATTTTTTTTTCCAATGAATTCATAAGTTTTGTTCCCTGTACTAAAAATGACTAACATAATATTCATAGTTCTAATCTTGTATTAATGAGGTATTAATAAAGATGTGTGTTTATTAAAAAAGAAAACATATTTGAAATATATAAAATATACTTTTGACAATTGCGTTACAGAGAAGTTCTTGTTTCAGTTAGGAGAAAGCAAATTGTTAAATAGAAAAGAGGGACCATCCGCTGTTTACCATGTAACTGTTTCAGATTTAAAAAAAAAAAAAAAAAAAGCAGGACGGCGGTTAAATTTCTCCAGTGATGAACATCACTTCTCTATTAAGTAATGTAGATACAATCTGGTTTTATTTAAATCAAAATATAAAGTAAAAATATAATATATATAAAGTAAATAAATTGTTAAAAGTTTATAATATATATATATATATATATATATATATATATATATATATATATATATTGTTAGATAAGAAGGGCTGCTCCCTTCTCATGTAATGCTTGAAGGTAGACTAGATATATATTAATGAAAACAAACGGATGTAGTGTTTACCTGATATACGCAATGGTAAACTTCAAACTAATATAAATAACAGTATTTATATATAGAAAATTTAATCCCTACCGAATTAAAAAAGCTCAATACGCAATAAAGAGTAGAGCTTATTATAAGAGAAAGAAAATTAAATCTGAAATTTAAAGTTGAACTTTACAATTAAAATTTATTGTTCGACTGAATACTCCAAAAATAATCTACAAAGCCCTTATTCCGCGGAGTTTCAAAGAATGCCATTCTTGTTATTCTTCCCATCAGAGGACATAAAGAAATCAGCAAATTATATTTGTAGCATTGCGACAAATATAATTTGCTGATTTCTTTATGTCCTCTGATGAGAAGTATAACAAGAATAGTATTCTGCCGAACAATAACGTTTGATTGTAAAGTTCAACTTACAGTTTTAATTTTCTTATATATATATATGCACACACAAACACTCCCACGCGCATATAACAGTGATCTCTCGTTCTTTCAGATTTTCGCTTTTGTAATACTTTTATTCTTTGGTGTTAATTAGTTTTTTAGAGAAAAAAACTTCACCAGTATATTTAATGTGTGTGTGCGTGTACCTTGTTGACAGTTCAGCAAATACGTGTGGAGCCGCCTTCATTGTAATTTGCAACCAGCAACAAACGTATACATAGTGCTTTTGAAGGAGTCGCTCCGAATTTAGCATTCATTGCTATTCTTCTCCGCCCCCACCTCACCCACCTCGACTCTTGCCCAGTTACGATAATTAGTAAAATGAATCCTGTTGGGGGTGAAGGGATGGCTTGGTGGGGAAAGGAGTTGTGTGATGACGCCACTGACCATTACATTCCCCATTTGCCACCCCCTCCTCCTCCCAAAGTCTACTCATACGCCACCGCTGGCTGGCTCCAGCAATCCCAACCAGACCCTATTTCCACGCACGAGGGCGAATATATGGGACCCCCCCCTCCCAAGTTAATCATGACAAGAACGCCTGGGTATAAATAATACGTATATTCCAAAGTGCACTACAGCTTTGGGGTTGTTATAGATGGTTAACTGTTGAACCTACTATTTTTTGTCTCCTCCTCCGTTTTTATGATCGGCGTCACGTCCTTAATTACTAGCAACCAAGTCTCATAGACAATTACAAAAACAATGAGTTCGATCCGCACTAGGCATCGCGTCGCCTTCTATTTTAGTCTTGGTCCAGATAAAATAACTCCTAACTCTTGCTTCCCTTATTTTATCATTTTATCGTTACATACGATGGGCGAGACTTAAGGAAAATTATTGCTGGTTTCTGGGTCAAAATCTGCCTATATAATACCTATCGATGACTAGTTTTGTTTTGTTTTTTGGTTTGTTTTGTTTTTTCACCGTGCAGTGGTATTTTTAGCTCCTGATGCAACATGAATTAGAACAAATACATCAAGGACATTGCCAAAGCTGCTGCAAAGAATGGGTTCCCTATAGCTTACTAGAAACTTACTCACACAAGAGAGTATCCTACACTTTTAGAAAGCTTCAATTCGCCCATTCATGGAGTAGTGTTGCCCCATTCGGGCTAGTGCATCTACCTCGAGAGACTCACTTTTAGACAAGGTCCTAAAAGAGTCTCACATCTAATAGGTCCCGTATTATCAACCAACCTCCAGCCCTGTCCCATCGCCGCAATATTGCATTTTTGTGTGTCAGTTTTACACGTACTTAAATGGAGTATGCTCTGATGAGCTCGGAGCACTTGTGCCCACTCGACATATATATTCGCGATTAACTCGAGAAATAGTACCCCCCCTTCACTGTTCAGGTGAAAGCCTTCTACCCTAATCGTTTTCTTTATGACGTTGTTATTTTTAAAATGAACAAAGACATTGCATGTAGAGACAGTCGCAAAGGAAAAAAACTGACACGAACTGGTAAAAAAAGAAAAGTTATTTTTCTTCGTTTCACACACAAGTCGCCGACATGTATTTACAATAGAAGTATGTTCTCTCTTTCTCGGCAGACAGCATTCCTTTGTTTTAACTAGGAACTTATCAATACTTGATCAAAGTGTAGTATATGTTCTGATGCTGCGCTTAATTTTTTATGTTCTCGGTTAGTGGAGGAGAAATCCGTCACGACTGAGACAATTTTAATTTTTGTTCCTTTCTCCACGTTGAAAACAACCCTGGTGTTTAACTGCCCTTGTGGGGAGGCAAGTGAATAGGATCAGTTGGGGTATTGCCGTAAATGACTGAAACTCATAGGTCAGACGATTCGCTTTCGAAAATCTAGGAGGAGAAAATTCGCGTGTTTATCTAGTGAACTTTCCAAATCGCCACGCGTGTTTTCCTCTCTCTCCTTTCTTATCTTAATGCCTACATATACATTTTACTCCGTGGCGTCAGGTTCAGGCCAGGCGTTAAAATGCTGACATTAACTCGGTACATGAGTCATCAATATCTCTACGTGTACTTCCTTGGTGATTTAATAGTAAAGCAAGACTACGTTACACCTTCCCTAGGACTTCTAATTTTGAAATTCCTTCACTGTCACCTGCTTTCCTGACTATACTAATCTGCTTAAATGTAATGTGAACGGAATCTCGCTGCTAAACTCATTGTAGTCATACGCCACACATGATCTCAAATAGAATAATAGCTCCTTACGTTTCTAGTGGCACTATGATGTGTTTGGGGTGACAATGAGTTTTGAAATAAATAAAAATAAGTAAATCTCTATCTCCATCTCTATCATTATATAAAAGGAATTGTTTGTGTTCATTTTTATGGAATATCAAACAAACATTATGTGCCTGACAGTGTTCTTAGATAGGTTTTGTATCTGAATGAGTACCAATAATCGAAATAATCCAATGAAAGAAGAAGCAGGCGATTTTCACCAAAGTTAACACCTTATACAACCTAACGTCATGAGTGCATTTGAGAAGTTTTATTACCACACAAGTCAAAAGACCAGACATATAAAATCAACAGTAGGTTCTTTGATCTGGCAGGGGCGAGTTCGAAATGAATCTTTCTGTTTAAAAGCAAAACTGTACCATGATACTTGGCTTTTTCACTTTAAACCTCAATTCAAGTGATTATATATTAAAAAAAAAAATTATTCCACAGTCGTATAAACTACAATATATTGTAGACTAAATCACTGTGGGGATGTATGTGAAGGTTCCTCCCGGTGCACCGCGGAGGATCCCCAACTAGAGCAAACAATCAACCGATTTTATTTAAAAAAAAAAAAAAAAGGGGGGGCGACAATTTCGATTTCCATGACAATAAAAATATGGAAGTGTAAAACATTCGTTGATCATCATTTAATTCGGTGCAACGTATGGTCTCTCTGTAAGTAAAGAAATAAAGCTAATACCAATGTCAGTTCATCATAGAAGTCTTAAGCGATTTCAGCAATCATATCTTCGTGTGCGTGTGTGTGTGCGCGCGCGCTTTATTTTCTTCCTTTGCTAAAGCAATACTTTTACACCCAATTTATATCAAATGTGTGCTTCTTGGTATTTTTAAACGACATCATTGTCTCCAAAATATACTATCCGAAGCCAGGAGCGGCACTGCAACATTTTCTAGTGCTGTCTCCCTCTTACGCTGATTCATTGGATCCCATTCTCGTATCTAATACCGTTTCTATCACTTTCGCTTTTGTAACTCTCTCAGTAAAATATAATAAATAGAAACATTGGAACAAAAGGAAACAGCACAAGTAAAACTATAACCCGTATACGAAAGAAAGATTGGGAGGAGGTGAGATATGGCGAGTGGAAAGCGACTAATACGTGAACAGCCACAAGAACACAAACGAGTATTTGCTTTATAGAGAAACTGATTTCGGTTGTGCTCGTCTTGTCATGATCAAATTTGTTCAATAAGCATATTTCTTGTTGACCTCATAAACCACATATGTCATTAGAAGTAAAATCACCTTTGTTTATTTGTCGGGGGTATAATTTTGTTTAAGCTGGAGCTTGGGCATCGTACTGGATAGCAGACATTCGCCAGCTCTCACACATTCCAACCGAGAGAACGTTTTAGGATTCTAACAATTTATATGAGTGTAACTGATTGTATCTCTCCTGCACTTGGTTACCAGGTAGTTTTTTTTTTTGTTTTTTTTTAACTTTCTACTGTGAATTTGGTTGATTCTATAAGTACTAGAAGTATGGAGATCTTCCTAGGATTCCTGTTTAATTTTATGTCGTACATAATATCTTAATATTTAGTTATCTTTTCCTTCTAAGCTCTGATTAAATCAGCATTGTTGTAGACACTAACTTCTATCAATACTTGCATGGGTGACCGGCGTTGCCCGGGTGTTTAGAGATGGGTGTTGAGAAAATAAAAGGAAAGAAAAAAAAGTGGTAGTAGGCAGGCAAGCTGGAACCAGTACCGCCAAGGAGGAAAAGAACGTGAAAAAAAAAAAACGTGACGTCTTTGCTGTTGTGTCCATCGCCAAACCGGAAGTGACGAAAGTTTAAATTAAGGTTAGTCGATCGAAAATAGGGGATGAATTTCAAAAATATCGGCGTAAAAAGCTACCCCTCCTTGTAGAAAAGTGCCCAATTGAGGGAATTAATGTTTTTAGCCAATTTTTTGATATTTGTCGTCCGAAGGTCGAGCTTCAAAACGATACTGATCTCGTGAAAATCCGTCGCCTCTGTCAAAAGTCTTAGGCAGATATACATACATGCATACGTACATACATACATTTAAATAGACAGGTGAGATTTATATTATAGTTTACTTGTTTATTCTCATCCGTTGTCACTAATGTCAGGTTTAATATCTCTGTTCTCTGTGTATACATGTGTGTCCATACATATAAGTATGCACGTGTATATGTATTAGTACATATGCGTGGATCTATGTATGTACGCGTGAGCGTGTATGTATGTATTAATACGTGTGTGTGTGCGTGTAGATGTATGCGTGCCTGCGTATGTAATATATGTGTATGCTTGTGTGTTCGTGACTTTCTGTATTTGCGTAACATTTGGATGTAATGGTCCCATAAGAATTAAAAGGGAGTTACACTCTGAATGCAAATTACTAATCACTGATCGTCCTCTCATATCTCGCCAAAAACAAGTAATTTGCTTGCGCATGCGCCCTGCCACGTCGTCCACTTCCTGTCTTTACGGCGCCATATTTGTTATGGTAAAGATATTATCTAAACGACGTGATTTTTATTTACTGTTTTTCTGGCATGAATTTGAAAAAGCGCTGGCCCGAACTATGTCCGTGACACCTCTTTTGGCCAGAGTCCAGATTTGCATAAAGTCACTCAACGTTCGTGCACGGGTGTGATTGTCGACACCCCTCGGACCAGCGATGCAGGCCAATAATGTCAGCTGAGAGAGCACACGATACATCCCTTACCGTTCGGTTTGTAAGATAAAACTCCTGTGTTTGCACCGACACCAAGTTGTCGTCTTTCTCCGCCAGGGCGCATTCAGACAAATGAATATTAACGAAGTTACTTGAAAAACTTGGCACCTTCGTTCAATGTGAGGTGATTTGTAATTGCAACGCGAAGGGGGGGGGAAGCCCTCGTCTCTTATTTCAAGTCACATAACTGCGTTTTTATTTCGGTGGAGATGATTGTTCACCACGTACACGCGCGTACGTACACACACACAACCTCTTTCATGTCTATATGCAATACTTATAGGACGATCTCGTACTGATTCAGTAGTGTCAAATATTGTCATTCTCTACTCAGTCTACGCCAGGGATCGGCAACCTTATGAAGTGTGATGGTCAAAAAGCTTTGCTGATTATAGGAAGGCCATACAGCTATGGCTACATTGTTATGGATGACAGCAATGTTACTCAGTATGAAAATAAATTTTATGTACGTTTAAAAAAAAAAAAAGTATTAATATATAATTATATTTAATATATTAAGTCTCTCAACTCAACTATCACTGCGGTTTGGTTCATTTACATTTAGTTCGTATATATTTATATCGTACCCTAAGTAAGGTAAGGGGTCAAACAAAAATTAACCCAAGGGCCGGATTTGGCCTGCGGGCCGGGGGTTGCCGATTACTGTTCTACACCTTGTATACGTTTAATTGCTACTTATTTTTATTGATAGATCATTTACCAAAGTTAAAAGCAACTCGAAAATAAAAGTTCATTGAATGGTTGGATTATTGGTTGATTAGGTCGTGTTATTTTGTTTGTTTTGTTTTTTGTTTGTTTTTGTTTTACGTCATATCAACCATTTTTATGTTATTTAATATCAAAGACAATAATTTTGGAAAACGTCTTTTTTTGTTTTAACCATCAAGTTTTTTGTATCTTCAAATATTTATTCGCGGAGTTTAGTTTGGTTGTTTTGTTTTTACGGCATATCAACGCGTTTTTGGCTTATTTAATCGCGGCCGTTTGATGGACGCAAGACCATGTAAATCACACTCCAGGAAGAATGCCAACGTGGATCCCATACACAAATTGGACACATTAGGCACTTTAAATAAAATACAATAGACAGATTAACAAGAGGGTAATTAAAACTCATAAACCGGACACACAGCCAACCAGACAGTTTTGCTGTTATTTATCATAAAATAATTGTCCGTGCATGCATCTGTTGTCGACGTGGCTACCTATTGATTATTGGCATTGCCATATTCTTCCTCCATGTTTGTTACATGAGTGATCTCTTGAGGAGAACTAGCAGGTCCTATGCACTGCGGAAGAATTAAAACCCCTATGAGTGGCCGGAACATTTGGAACTACTTGGTTTAGCTGCAAAACGTTAACTTATTTATTTGTTATGAATTAGCAGTTCAACCCAGCTTTGCTCGGGATCCATAACTTGCCCTACGTGTGAAAACACTTTATGTAAAATTTGGAATGTTTAGACCAAAATTTGTCTGAGTAATTTCGTAGAGACCGCAGAGGTCAATCTTTTTTTAACTTTGGCCCCAAATTTGACCCCTTAACATCTCTTTTTTGGGGGAGGCCCAAATCAAATTAAAAAGTTTGATCCATGTCCAAGTGACCTACATTTAAAATTTCAAGTGTTTACACTCAGAACTGGCGGAGGAGTTTGGTAGAGTTTTCAAAAGTCAAATCGTTGAACTTTGACCCCATTGACAGCTAAATTTCTGGCCGAAAACCGATTAAAATGATTTTCCCAAATCTCAATATCCCTTATGTCAAATCTCGAATCTGTAGACCGAAAATTGACAGAGTTATTTGGTAGGGAAATGTACACAGACAGACACACACACACACATATTTTCACTTTTATATATAGATTTATTTAATGTATTTACATTTTGTGCATACATCTAATCCGAGAATTTATAAACATTCATAAATAGGAAATAATTGTCCGAAGTAGCACTATAACCCTTCAATCGTTTGAATATTTGGTCTGTATTTGTATTGTGTGTCCTCCTTAATCTGCCAGTCGGTTGTTCTCTTCTTTTTGTCTATTTCTCATCCATTATTAAGTTCATTTTTTTTTTAACCCAATGTACGTTCTTTTATACTTTTCTTGCTTTCCTCCCGCCATTTTTAAGCTGACATTTTATGTCTATTTTTTTATAGATGTCTATGTTGGCGATTAATTTCCCTCTTGTTTTTTTTTTGGTTTGTTTTTGTTTTCGTATATACCTTGTTAAACGAAAACAAAGCACATTGTCACTTAGATGTAAGGGTTTGTTGCGAAAAAAGGGCACCACATGGTCGACCACATAGGAAATGGACATTTGAACTGAAGGTGAGAAGTGGCTGGCTGTAGCTAGCGTTCGGTTGGAAGAAAGAGAAACGCGACTCAGGTGAGATGAACATGCGGCAGCGAGAGACTTTTAAGCTGGTATCGATACGGGGAGAAAGAAAAACGGAAATAAACATGTTTAAAAAAGAAAGAAAAGGGTTTATTTATTTTTGTATGGTTGTTCCTTTTCAACGATATCAGGGATCCGAGAGGGGTTGGAAATGTAAGGAAAACGGTTCGAACGTAACAGCCACGTTACACTGCTAGATTTTGGATTCCCCCCTTCTTTATCCTTTGCTTCTCTGGTGGTATTGATATGCAGAAGTTCAAGCGTAATGTGAACAGACATCTCACTGCTCAACTTCCTACATAATGCATAGCGTCCCTGTAGATATGGTCCCAAATAGTAGGCGCTTACATCCAAGTGGCATTGTGTTTCGTTTTGGGTTAAATAAGAGTAAAAATTAATTAATGGCAAAGGTGCATTATATATCTATAAAAGTGAACGCGTCTGTGTATCTGTGTACATCTTAAGTCTACAGACTCGAAATTTTATATACAGGGTACTGAGATTTGGGAAAATCTATGTGATCGATTTTCGACCAGAAATTTGGCTGTTAAGGGGTCAAAGTTCAACGATTTGACCTTTGAGATCTCTACCAAACTCCTCCGACAATTTTGGGTATAGAGACTTCAGCTTTTAGATATGGGTTCCTTGGACGTGGATTTAACTTGATTTGAGCCCAAAACAATATATGTTAAGGGGTCAGAGTTTTAAAAAAATTGACCTCTGCGGTCTCTACCAAATTACTCAGACAATTTCGGGTCTAAACATTTCAAATTTTACATAAAGGATAGTCAGAGATAGGACAAGCTTTTTCATTGGTTTTAGTCGAAAACTTTTAGTTACCAATACATAAATGTAAGTATGTATGTTTGCATGTCTGCTCAACACTTTCGACAGAGGTGACGGATTTTCTGAAGATCAGTATCGTTTTGAAGTTCGACATTTCAGACGACAAATATCGAAAAATTTGCTAAAAATATTAAACCTTAAACTGGGCATTTTTCTATAGGGGGAAGGGCGCTTTTTTCGCGGATATTTTTGAAAGTCATTCTCTCCTTTCGATTGTCTAGCCTTAATTTTTAAAAATGTCACTTCCGGTTTGGCGGTGATCGTAACAGCATAGACCTCTGTGCCTTACTCTAAACGTGGATTTCATTAAATAAGTTTTCTTTCCTAGCAGTGCCCGCCTGTGGAGCTCTGTTCCACTGGCTACTTTCCATCTAACTACAATATGGTTGTCTTCAAGTCCAATGTAAACAAGTTTTTGTTGAGCCGTCTCCTTAAATGAATAATTTATACCAAATTCCCACAACAAACGATTGACTACATTACATTTTCCCGATGACTACCGTACACCCATTAACCATTATCCTCGAGTGGCCTTCGAGTCTTGATACGTAGTGACCCCCCCCCCCAGTAAAAAAAAACCTGACACACATTAACCCTTATCTTCGAGTTACCTTTTGGGTTTTGATAAGCGATTAGTACTCTTCAGTAAAAAAAAAAAAAATAAAAATAAAAAATAATAAGAATAACCATTTATGCCAAATACGTTTGAATGCAATAATTGCATAAAATTTTGCATGAAAGATCTCTTGGGATATAAAGTACGAAAGAAAGTTAAAAAAAAAAAAAAACATTAATGGGTATAAAGGTTTATGAATTTCACAGGTACTTGATTCCAAATGAAATGGGTTAGTTAATCGTAAAATACATCTAGTATATGTTTCATGGTCGATCACCAGTGTTTGAATTGGGTTTTAAATCACCTTCAGCAACCCATGCGTCTTTCCAAAAAAACAAAAAAAAAAAAAAAAAAAAAAGTGGTATCTTCCTTTGCAAATAAATGGCATGACAGAAAAAAAAACAGATTATGATGTGACAAAGTAAAACATTCTTTTCTTTGTCTTTTTTTGGGGGGCGGGGGTTGGGGCGGAAACGTGGAATGCTGTGCTATGAAATGGTGTGATGCTAAATACTTACACTTCAGCTCGTTGCAAGAGATAGGAATGCTGAAAATACAGAAATACAGAAACAAAATTACTATTTAAAAGAAAATAAAGTTTAAAAAGTAAGCAAATAAAAATGAGGAAAAGACGAATGCGTGAATGAAATTATTGCTTCCGAAGCAGTGCAAGTACTTTCACCATTATGAAAAGAAATACGTAACCTGATTAGGAGAGTATTAGTACTTCAGGTTGGCATAAAGTATAAAAAGGTGCGCGCGCGCGAGCGTGCGTGCGTGCGTGCGTGCGTGCGTGCGTGTGTGTGTGCACGCACGCATTAACCCACCCGCGATTTCTACGTACATAGTTGGCTCGGGCTCGTTCGGCAGCTGAGGAAAAATAACCGGAAAAGGTCGGCCGATCGTCCCTCAATTTTTAACGAACGCGCTTTCTGTTTTTAGCTGACACGAATCTATGAATCCAATTTTTATAAATTGGAAGAGTTTTTTTTTTTTTTAATGATTTTAATCGCGCACGTTATGTTTAGGGTTAAGTTAGATACATTTTTTATAATTTTATTTATTGTAGTTTCAAGTTTTCCCTGTGTGTCATTATCATTTTTCTCGTGGAGGTTCAACGCTTCGCGATGGGTCGCTTCTGGTTATTCGCGTCAGCGGCCGAGCAAACCCGAGAAATTTTGAGGAAACCGCGGATCAGCAAATGCAGAAGTATCTTTTTTTTTTCTTTCTTTTTTTTTTAAGTGCGGGCACACAGTAAATGAAACAAATAGCGTAAATATGAGTCAACTGCTCATCACAGTCTTCTCTATTCCAATCTTCAAGAATAATATAAGCGTTAACATGTCTGTGCTCGGAGAAGAAGGAAACAGCGTAGGATAATCTCCTTGGTCGTAGAGGCAAGGCTTCCACCCCCAAACTCGACGTGTCCTAGAACTCTACACCCTGAAGCTTCACTCGCTGTCTGTCACCCCTTCTGCACCCGAATCAAGCAAATGAGTGCTGGGTGGCCAAGTGGAAAAAACAAAGAGGAAATGGGTTTCAAACGAAAGTCAACAGGCGGAAACGAAAGTCAACATACGGGACATTTATAAAAAAAAAAAATAAAAAAAAACGTAAAACATCGTTAAGGGTTCGCACAAATATCCGGTGAATAGTTTTTTTTTTTTTTTTTTTTTTTAAACGATGTTGCAAAGTTTATTGAAAAGACATTGTTAGGAAATTTTACATAACTTAGATCCATGTTAGTCTTTGGAAATAAATTGGTTGGTTGGTCGGTTGTTATTCTCTTACGGCATGCCAACAAATTTCCTGTAATCTAATGTCGAATCCGGTAATTTCGATAAAAAATTGCTTTAAGTTTGTATATCTTCAATTTGAATGTCAGATCCAGCAAATAAAAAAACCCCAAAAATAAACGCTATAAGTTCTTTATATCTTCAAATATATATTTACGGGCTTTTGGTTTGGTTTGGTTATTTTGTTTTACGGCATATCAACACTTTTCAATGTGTTTAATGCCAGATCGAGTAATTTTGACAAAACGATTTTATACTTCAAGTTCTTTATATATTCAAATATTTGTTCAGGGTTTGGTATGATTGTCCTGCAGAAGAAAATCGTGGTTTTTGCAAAGGGAAAGGAAAATTGCTAACACTTATTTTGGTGTAATTAAATAAACTTATCAACCTACTATCTTCAGACATCCAGATCTTATAGTACCAGATGCCCTAACAGGTATTACCATTGCGAACTAAAGTGGACCTGAGAGCAATGGTAACTTAAGGGCAACCTATCATTCCCCACAGCCTCTTAATGAGGCCTCCCTACTGGGTGGCTTTTTAAAGGTCATACCCAGGACCGCAATAAATTAGGTACTGACGTATTTGAGTGGTACCGAGTTTTCGGCCTTGAAAATTTTGTCATATTTCTTTACGCTGTGTAATTTAAAAATAAATTAAATTAAAAAAATGAAATAAAAAATACACAGCAACGTCTTCTAAAATTACCGGATACTATTTTATGAATAGATTTGTAAAAGAACAGAAAACAAATCACAATTATATTGGATAAAAAAAAGAATTAGTAAATTTAATGAGTGAATTAGAATTTGGTGTCATTGCCAGAGTAACCCATAGTGCATTTATATTAGGAACAATAGGCTCCACATTTTGGCTAAGTTTCAAGAAAATCTAATGAACAGATCAAAAGTTATGGGGTAAAATGTGTCATTTTTGGACATTTTTTGCCATTTTGGGACATTTTTGACCTCTTGAGCCCCTGGCGGCGCAACGGTAATATTTGTAAAATAAAAATTTTTTACTGCGCACATCTATTTACTAAAATACAATTTGTCACAAATTTCAGAAAAAAACTAATGGACGGTTATTTTGCAATAGTCTGGACTAACGGACGACACAAGCGCACGAAAGCACGGACGCCAATGAAAACATAAGTCCCTCTCAGATAAATCGGGAGACAAAAATATTTAAAAAAAAAAAAGAACCAAAAAAATTCAGTGTTTTCAGAAATAAATACATTTATTAAAAAAAAAAATCTTCATTTCAACGAACAATTTACATGTCTTTAAATATAACCTGATTTACACTGATTGTTATTTTTTAACGAATTTTCTTAAATAAAAACAAAACTGGTTTTAAAAAATATGAACGAAAAAATAGTTCGCCGTATTATTTTGAAAATCCGCTGATAAAATAGCGTCTACTAATTTCAGACGAGGTTACATCTTTTTTTTTTTTTTTTTTTTTTTAGATTTCACTGTGTACAGTGTCACGTGACCTAGATTTTCCAAGACCAGAAATTCAGTATCATAAATTAAACCCCCACTTTATTTCTAATAGCCTACCTGGCACTATCCTCTAGTGGCTTCAATCTCTCTGTACAAGGCTTTGCCAGAAGAACCTAACACGAGGAGACTTCACTCCTGCAAGTAAACCACGACGAAAGATTCAAAGTAGCGTAGTATTCGAAGTTGAAGGTCCCCGCGACACAGTTATACATTAGCTCATACTGGAAATTATCCACATTCTCCTCGTAATGTTATCTTGAGTAACAGCACTTTGCTGTACTCTCCACCAGACCAGATGAATGCTCTTCATTTCCTCAGTGTTTGAGAAATAAAGGAGCATTTTGATTGAACACTAAAATATTTATCGCATATAGAAATAAAGTGTTAGTCCCAAAAAAAGGTGCCGCTTGATTGCTGAGAAATTTTTTTTTTAAAGTTTAATTAAAATTAATGAGTAAACAAAAACGAATAACTGCCATTAACCAACTTGCCATACAAGTGATAAACTACAGTCTTACTATTATTGAATCGCTACAAGAAAAAAAAAACTAAAAGGTTTAAACAGTAAAACGAGAAAACTGCTGAAATTCTACAGCATAATGTACAGTAACCAGTCTCTACCAAGGCAGTATCTGCACAGAGGATCGGGGAGTATGGGTCTCTCAGACATTGACCATCAACATAAAGTTATTTTGAGCACCGGTCAATATCTGATGAGTTGCCAGAACCCAAACCTCATGAACAAGAAATAAGAACTAGCATGTAACTGGTCAAACAATATGGATAAGACTGTCTAATGAATGACCCATAAAAAAAAGAACTTCCGAAAGCTTCCAATTATAAAAGTAACAACGAAATGAGTCTGCTTTGGAAATAGCTCAAATGAGCTACCAGAAATAGCAAAAGGCATATTAGTGATGGGACGATTCCAGTATTTTTCCCACCGATTACAGTTCAATCACCGATTCTGTACTAAATTCCCGATTCCGATTCTTTATAAATCTCTAAATATTTAACTATAAGATTGTTATTTCTCCCGATTTTCATTAAAAAAAAACAAACCAAAAAACAAAAAACAAATGTTAAATACGAATATATTTACCTAAACGTAAAATTATACTTGTGAAGGATGATCTATGGATTTTAGCTTTATTGGTATCTTAAAATTAATAAATACTTATTATTTTATCATCATTACTAGCGATGGAAGAATTTACTTTAAAAAATCAAATAAAAAAGACAATCAAAAGAATCGTTTTGGCATCGGAAAATAGGCACCAATTTTTTTCAATTCGAATACCAATTCCGATACCCCCAAATTTGTCGCTTTTTCCGATTCCCGATTCCGATTAATCGTCCCAACACCAATTATAAGTCCTATAAATTTAGTTTTGTGTGTGCGCGCGTGCGTTGTTGATATTCATATTAAAAACCCCTTTTCTTTGTTTTAGAAAGAAAATGCAATTTTTGTATCGTGGAATTGCATTCATTTGCGAAAGATCAAACTAATTTGCATATTCTTTTAAACATTCATTTGAATTAATTCCCTATTAGTTTTGTCAGTTTTCTCATGGGATGATCATCTTTAGTTAAGTCTTACGTGTTATATTTATGTAGATATTCTACATGATTTATACTTGCGTAATATTTGCGTAAAAAGGTTATAGCAAGCACAAACCTCTTTATATATTTATGTATGCGTATATATATATTTGTTTAGAAAATTTTGCCTACCAAATGTCTGTCAGTTTCTTTGGTCCACAGACATGAAACTTAATATATAGGGTATTCGAACCCATTCGAAATTTTAATTGCATTTTAGCTGGGTAAAATCGGTGCAAAGGTGTAGAAATAAAAATATGAAAAAATGGAATTTGCCAGGTGAAGGTCGAAAAACGGCATTACGAATTCCTACCAAATTCTTCAGTCTGTAATACCAGGAAGCTAAACATGCTCTGGTTCTTTGGTTCTTTTCAGATGAAAAAAAAAGGTCAGGACCAGATGTACATTAGCCAGAGCCACAACCTAATTTAACAGCTATTAGTTCGTGTTTTAATTTTTTTTTTTTTTTTTTTTTAATGTTTTCATAGCGCAGGCATTAATGTCAAAGGAAAAAGTAAATCGTAACCTAAACGTTTTTGGTTTCAATCTCGGTGGTGGTGGTCTTTTTTTTCTTTTTTTTTTTTTAACTTTTTTAAATCATTACTATATATGGGATTCAATATGATATAATAAATACGAAATCTGCATTAATCAAAATATATTTAAGCGTATTTTACAACCGGGCAATGACGGGCGGCCTGCTAGTATATATAACTCAATGTGCCCTGCTTCTCCAACCCAAGACATTAAGAATGTTGATATATATGGGTAATCTGACCCACTACGAACGAATATCGCCTTCAAATTTATCGTCAACAAGTATTTTTATTTATTTTTTTTTTTACTATTAACGCATTCAGTATGCAATGTCATTTTCTAGTATTTTGAATTGTCCGCCATGTTCGTTAATGACAGGAAGTTGTTCATGAAACATGCGCAAACGTTGTCCGAGTTTTGCAGCAGACGGCACGTGCATTACTTTCACTGAATACCTGCGATTGAAGTTTCACTTAAAAAAAGAATTCAACCAGCTTGCTCTTAATTTAAAAAAAAATTTTAAATAAAAACGACTTACCTGCAAAGAGTTGCTTTTTAGGGATATTATCCCCAACCTAACTATGCTAAGAACGGCTTTCGGAATAAACACACTTTTCAGGTAAGTCTTCAGTGGAACAAGCAGGCCACATTGACCCCATTTTTTTCGCTTCTTTCCGTATTCAGAAAGTTTTCTTTTTTCTTTCCGCTGCTAAAACTAAAACAGTATGGCTGCCTGGCAAAACTACTGCAGGAAAACATGATAATAAATTTTGTTATGTCTTTCGAATTAGTTGTCAGCGATAAATTTAAAATCGATATTCCTTCGTAGCGGGCCGGATTATCCCTATATCTCCTTAAAAGTCAACATTCTTAAGGTAGGTCCTAGGTTGAACAAACAGCGCACATTGACCTATGTGTGTATATATGGAACCATAAAATCATCACCCTAGAAAACATGATATAATTTCATTCCCGTTTGATGAAAACCGATTTTTGTTGTTGTTGCAGGCCATCTACTATAGTTAGCCAGTTGTGTACAAATCCCAGGAACGATAGAAGCATTCTATCATGTCTGAAAGTGACACAATGTTCAATAAGCGAGATCGGAGATGCGTCGCTGTACAACTCATACTCTCTACCGATCCCAATTATGACAATAGGACTAATGCCAACATCCTCAAAATGCAAATCCGGACGGTTCAAACACTCGAGGGCACAACTGAATGTATCGGACGACCCTATGGCGGTGGCAGAACGGAAGCTTTAGGGTGATGACACCGCCAGGGAGACCCAGACCAAGAAGTTTATCGAAAAAGTTCTGGCAATCATTGATGAAATTCTCCAGCGGCCTATTCGGCAGATTGCCAGAGATTTAGGCGTCTTACAGAAAACTGAATGCATGTGTAAAGGGGGACTTGAAGTGTAGGTCTTACAGGCGCCAGACAAGCCAGATTTTAACTGAGAAGACAAAGAACCTCAGGCTAATCAAGTCCGTCATGTTGCGTAAAAAACTAAAGCATCCCAAGAAGCCAAACATTCTCTGGGTCTTTTCAGATGCGAAAAAAAGAACGTGTCAGGACCAGATGTACAATAGCCAGCACCATCGCTGGATTGCAACGAAAAGCAAGGACGTGGCCAGGGTGATGAAAATAAAGTTTTCAGCCACATTTATGATATTTGGCGAGGTTCCAAGTGAGTGCCACATTATGCCACCTCCCCTCTTCAAAGTCGGCTTGAAAGTCAACACCAAAGTGTACCTGAATGTGGTGATCCCCTGGTGGCCACTGGGCGACCCTGTGTGTGGCAGGACTCGGCGCTGGCCTAAAGTCCAAAGAGACCCAGGCTTGACTTCAGAAGGAGTGCTACGACTTTGTACTTTTCTCTCACTGGCCCACCTCCTCCCTCGATTTGAACTATTTCGTTTGGTCATATGTCGAGAACATCACCAACATGACCTCTCACAACACCAAAGCCAGCCTGATTCTCGCCATCCACCGAGTATCCACCAAGCGTTCGCTGGCGCTTGTGGAAAAGGTATGCTCCCACTTCTGGGCCCGTATCGAGGCGGTGATTAAGGCTGAAAGTGGCTACATTGAATAGATATCAACTCTACTACATAGTCAAGTTAACTAAATTGATTTTTTCAATAAAAGTTTTAAAATAAAGCTGCATTGTGGTTTTCTTTGGGGGAGACAAATATATATATATATATATATATATATATATATTGGAAAGTAATTCTTGTAAATGTGTAATTATTTAAGATTTTAAACTATCTCTGACCAAACCTTTCGATTAATAAAGGATTAGCTCTCCACAGGATGGAACGTTGTTCTCTGTATTTCGTTGTTCGTCTGTTATTTTCATCTATATCTACAATATGATCAGCCCTTTCCTGTTTGTATGTTTGTCTGTATCTTGAATTTTTGCACGGGAGATAATTACATGAAAATCGGTCTTGGATATGACCTTAAAATATATCCGATTGTGAGGCCCCAGCTTGCAGGCTTCGGGGAGTGTGGAGCACTCCTTTAATTGCCATTTCTCCCAGGTTCACTCGGACGCAGAGTGGTAGTACCTGTTAGGGTCCCAACTATTGGTTGAATAAAAACCGACTTGAAAAAAAATATATTCTATTAAAAAGAAATTCTTCAAAATAACTGGATTCGGCATTAAATAACCTGAAAAGGGTTGATATGCCGCAAAACAAAAACAACCAACCACATGAAAATCTTTCATTTCAAACAGTGCTGATTTGAGAACAAATACTACACTTCGATCTTAGACGGAAATAATATAGCTTATTTAACTAAGCATTTAAAAAAAAAAGTAGCGAAAAAAAATAAAAAATCTGTAGATATATAAATCAACGTATGGTTTTTAAAATAAAATTTATGTTTAACTTATATTTTCCGCACTGGACATTCCTAAAAAGAAAATGCGTTTTACTTTTTTTATTTATTCATCGCAATAATATCTGAATAAAAAATGTCTAGACCCGCAAGATCTAGTCCATTCAGAATACAAGATGTACTTTCCCTGGCTGTCTGTCGGCCCATCCGTTAGAATTTTTGGAATGTTTCGCCATTTCGATATCGAAATATCTTAAATTCTTTTAGAGATTGAAAATCTATATATTGATACGCTAGTTCGCTTCCACCGTTATCAATTTATAATAATGCTAATAATTAAGCTAGTTAACCCGTTTAAAACTGGCAGAGTTATGGCCCTTTAACTTTGAGTGCGTTATGCAAAATTGATGGTCGCTTCTGGTTAAATATTTGCTCATTTTTGCATTCAATACTGATCTACAATATATATTATCCTGCCTGTTCCTTCCTTAGTCGTGCTTTACGCTTTGGAAAAGCCCAAATGCAATTTTCCATGGTTAGACTGCTTTGAAAAAAGGCCAAATTCGAGAGATTTTGCTTTAAACATGCCAATTTGGCAACCCTAGACAAGAATATGACAGTGACATCCTTTTAATGTAGCCTCGTTTTTAATATACTAAAAATATATGACCATTGTTGTAATGCTGTGAAAAAAGAAATGAGAGTATATACTTGTTATATATACACACACACACACACACACACACACACACACACACTGGTAGCCAAATAGAATAATGAAATACTCGGATTTGGTTCTATAAGATAAAACTACTTGAAAATTCGAAAGATTTTTTAGAATTATAATACTATTCTATGGTTAAAATATTATGACAATTAGTAAAAACGAATCTATACTTTGAAACGAATAAAATATGTCCAAATTTGCCTACATTTGTATATATATATATATATATATATATATATATATATATATATATATAGTGCCCTGGTAGGCCAGCTTCAGTTTTGCTGCTTTGGGATGAATTTTGCTTAGAGGTTTTTTGCCTCGTTGTCTCCACCGTGGTCTTGCCAGGCCACTAAAATGTGCAGATCGGGTTAGGCTCTTCATTTTTATATTTTTGTCCATTTTCTTTTCAATATGGTGAACTAACTTTCTTGCATTTTTCCGCGAGAGGTTAGAAAATTTCGACAAACGTACAAACGTTTTCAACCTACATAGGTCGTTCTCAGGTACTCTGGTATAGTGAACATTTATTGGTGAATTGGTTGATCAGATGATGCATCTATTAACATTAGTACAAACTCGGTCTGGTTGTTGATTTTTTTTTTTTTTTTTTTTTTTGGGTGCGAGAAAGTTAGCCCGCCATGGACAAAAATAAATTTGCAGAACTTAGCGCTGATATACAACCAAACCTGAATAAATAAAACAATGCTGCTTAAGTATACGAATGTATAACAAAAAAAACGTAGTGTGGGTTGGTAAGTCATGAAGAATATAGATTCATAATTTACCAACTCACTTGAGGGGAGTTAGCACGCTGTCTCTTAAATCATGTCATGCCCAAAGCAACATAGAAACAATTCATGTATATATGAATAACTTTGAATGCATTTGGCGCATTTCGCAACGTTTGGATGATCTCTAAACGTGTGAATAGATTCAGGGGAAATTGGCCCTCCTGAATTTTCAGTCCATTGTGCTATATATAATCTTCTGGCTTTAGTTTCATCAATTCATATTCAAGTATGCGAGATATATGTATATATCATACACACATCAAACACTTTTCCTCTCTCATAGTGCGATCAAAATAGCACCCATTCCAAGCCAGCATTCGAACCATCTAGCCAGGGTCGCTGCGAGGAAGGTGAGCTCTCTCTACCGTGCTAGAAAGCTACTTACGCCTGAAAGAATCCTGTACCTCTACAAAGGCACCATTCGTCCATGTATGGAATATTGTTGTCACAATTGGGCTGGTGCATCTACTACTAGTCTATCGCTCCTGGACAGGGTACAAAAGAGAGTCACCAACCTGATAGGTCCTGAACTGTCATATTTAAGCTTCAATCTCTATCCTATCGACAAATGTTGCCTCCCACTGCCTGTTTTACAAGTATTTTAATGGTGAATGCTCCGACGAACTACAAGCACTTGTACACCCTCGACGTAAATACCCCGACGAACAAGCAGCAAAATCCCACCCCTACACAGTAGAGAGCCCCAGATGTAAGAAAGCCGCATACTCCAATAGTTTCTTCTCCCAGAACTGCTAGACTTTGGAACTCCTTTCCAGGATTCTGCTTTTCCAACTGTACTGATATGCAGAAGTTCAAGTGTAATGTGAACAGACATCTTGCTGCTCAACTCCCTACATAGTATCCCGGCAACTTATGCCCCCGATAGTAGCCCCCTACATTAAAGTGGCACTGTGCCTTGTTTGAGGTGAAAATGGAAAAAGGGAAAAAAATAATAGTCGACATTACTAACCACTAAGGCACTGGACAGGCTCTGTTCGAATATGATATCTAAAATCATTTTAGATAAACAGTGGCCACTACTATACCGTACTCTTTTTATTATTGTTTAAATTGAGTTTTGCGTTACGCGAAATAGTATCAGGCGATATCCTTCTGAAGGCCAATACAGGTAATAAAACCAACATTAGTTTTAAATGTTCACATTTTCTTTTTCATTCCCTTCGGAAGCCCTAAATGATAACATTAAAAAATAATAATGATATAACTATGCTACTCTAACTGCTGCATCGAATACAGATTTCATAAATAATAAAAGATGAAATGTCAATGAAATTATGGAAGAAAAATCGCTTTTTTCTCTCTCCAGCTAAGCACTGTCGTTAATAAAGTGTTAAACACAAGAAAAAGGAAAACCGAATTTCCTTATATAATTTCATCGATGTTTCATCTTAATTCTTCTAAATTCTAATCAATACTAATCGATTAGGAGAAAAGCATAGAAGTTAAAATCTTACATAAGTGATGCGTCTGTCACTCAGTTTTTTTTTCTATTGTTTTCCCAAAATAAAATACAGACGTGAAAATCCGAAATATAAAAAAAAACAGACGTGAAATTCCGAAATATAAAAAAAAAAACAGACGTGAAATTCCGAAATATAAAAAAAAAAAAACACAGACGTCAAAATCCGAACTATAAAAAAAACACAGACGTCAAAATCCGAACTATAAAAAAAACAGACGTCAAAATCCGAACTATAAAAAAAAACAGACGTCAAAATCCGAACTATAAAAAAGAAGACAGACGTCAAAATCCGAACTATAAAAAAAACACAAACGTCAAAATCCGAAATATAAAAAGAAACACAAACGTCAAAATCTGAACTATAAAAAAAACACAGACGTCAAAATGTAAAATATCAGATAGTTGAATGAATATATTTTGTATTTTGTTGAGAATGTTTTTGTTTTCCTAGTTCATTACGTTGGAGTATTATATATATATAATATATATATATATATATATATATATATATATATATATATCCGTATAAAATTATCTTAAACTTCAAAAGTGAATGTCCATACCGATACAAAACATATATATATATATATATATATATATATATATATATATATCTCGACCAGCTAGTTACAAGTAACTAGAGACCTCTTCAGACAAAGTTGCTTATTAAAAAGTATAACCAGCATCTCCTGAAAAGGTCTTTAGTTACTAGTAACTGGCTTACCGAAACACGCTTATGCTTTGGTAGCGATATATAAATGCATGTAAACATAAAAAAGTATATCTTGTCCTACTTCAGCATTGAGCACTCTTGTATGGACCTCGGAAAAAATTTCATTGCTTATTTCGCCCCTGGAAAATATAAATCTGAAATATTATAAGGAGATTGATTTTCAGTATTTAGTTTAATAGTACTCTATCTATATGCGAGTAGAATTGGACAGTGTGTCATGGAAATAGACATGAAAAAGGCTTCTGTATATCATCACTATAAAATCCATTTTAGCCTGATGTAACCCAATTACATATATATATATGTAATAGAGGGTTACGACCGGGTGTAAATTACGCTTAAATATGATATTTCAATTTGTGAGATTTCGTATATATTATAGAGTCGTGATTTCAAAAGTAAAAAAAAAAGTATTTAGTAGAAATACTGTGATAATAACATTGAAGCTGGGAACAATAGTCCGAAAATCCAATTAATACGAATTTCTTTAGTAATCCTTAGCAAATTCCATTCATTATTTTCAATCCGCTCGTGATGGCGCGCATCATCCAACTGAAAATCTCAGTAACCTTTATACTCGGGTCTTGATAAGCAGTCACGCAAGAATAAAATGTGCCAACTATAGTAAACAAGTGCTTCAACTAGTAGCTTGATATTTAGCTTCCTCTCACCACTACCACGACGGGGAGATACGGCTGAAATGTCGAGAAAGTAGAATTGGAAAAGCCAGCGCCCTAGAAGAAAAGCACTCTGGCCGAACAAAACTGTTGAGATTTCTCAGTAAGGGCGCCTCATGCGATTAGCAATGAAGAAACCCCTCTCTCTCTCTCTCTCTCTCTCTCTCTCTCTCTCTCTCTCTCTCTCTCTCTCTCTCTCTCTCTCTCTCTCAACGGTTCAAAAAGTCTAGCCTGAGAGGGGGGGGGCTACTTCAGTCTTTGACAGACTATGGATACCCACGAAGGGGTGCCTGCGCGTGAAATTTTTTTTGGCAGGAGGTGCGCAATCTCCAATCATACTTCTCCTGAGTCGACATCATTAAAATGACTGGAGACAAATGCCGAGATAAGCGGAGAGCACATACAGCGCCTAGAATTTCCAAATGGTCACCCATTTGGTACTAACCAGGCTCAACGGTGCTTCGGTAATCTGACGAGAACCGGTGTGTCAACGCGATTATGCCGGGAAGGCACACCTTCTAGAATGACCATACCTCAGGCCGACAGAAAACTAAACACACCAGAATACCCAAGAGTCTGATTTTGGTATGAACCCATCATAGCTCCCCCTCTCTGAAGAGCTGCCGCTTGATAAAAACGAACACTATCAATCTACAAACTCGTTCTTATCTTCCGGCGTGGACACATGAGTAGCCAGCGTTATGCCTCTCGATTCGAGATAATGTCGATGCTAATGTAATGATTGAACAATAAACGAGTTTTGCATACTTGAAATGATTAAGTGATTAGATAAACGTATGATTCGATATGGACAATAACAAAACAACGAAAAGAAGAAACTTGGTTCTTTACGAGACGCTTCAAGCAATTCATCTATTTGAAAAGAAGAAAAAAGTAATTGACATTAATTGGCCATGTTGTTTATGAAAACAAAAATAGCCAGTGAGATTAATAACACTGGCTGATAAAAAAAAAGGGGGGGAGGGAACGAGACGGGGGACGCCGTAAAAACAACAGGAGCAGCTGCTGTCGTTTTATCACTAAAAATATCATCAATTATATGTATATATATATATATATATATATATATATATATATATATATGACTACTTCATTTAATCACAAATTAATATACGGAAGTATAATTTTATGCGTAAAATTAAGTATGCTTCAACAGTGCTCAATACATAGGTAGAGCTAGGTAGTAAGAATCCTTGCGTGGATGAAACGCGGAATATTCTATGTAGCTTAATCGCCATATATATTTTATAACTTACTATATATATATATATATATATATATGATGATTGCAACGTCTTGTCAGACGAGTGTCACTCCCTCAGACATTTAAAATCCATGAGCCCAAATGCCTGAGGGAGTATCTATACAAAGATGATGTTATAGAGTCTTAGCTTTGTACGAAAGCTAAGTCTCTCTCTCGGTTCAAAATGTTGAGAACCAGCAACAAGCAAGAGCAAGATAGCCAGCAACAAATTAAACTACAGACCAGCTTAATGCAGGGAATGGTCTTCCGCTTTATGGTTTTTTAAATCAGAGATTTGCTTCTCCTAGGAAGGTTGCCTTCACCACGGCTTACGGGAGCCCTCTCCACCCCAATACACATATACACACGGTGCGAGTTGGCCGTTGACCCAGAAAAAGAGTTCATTCGCCCTTTGGAAGGTCTTGTTTTTAATCCTCCAGGGAGACTAACCGCCCTCCTCACCAAACGAGTCTGGTGGGGGAACCAGTTTAGTCGCCGATAACCCAACCATGAGACAGGTAGTACTGGGTTACATGGTACCAGTAGCATATGACATGACCTGACACAAAATATATATATTTACGCGCGCGCGCGAGGAATGTTCCAAAAGTAATGTTTCCTATTTTTATTCCGCCGGATTGGATCATAGGCGATTGCAAATTGCACTGTTATGATGACTGAAATTATGCATTCATGAACTGAACGTTTTATTTCTATTGCAGATATTGACGGTGTGAAACTAAGACCGCAACCCTTCTCATGTACGTTCGCTAGAACCAGGGATTCGTTATTGAATTCAAAAAGTGCATTGAGAATGATGGTGACTATGTAGAAAAAAAATCGAGAGCACAAAAGGTCCCTCATTTTAATTGTACCATTCCCGTCTTTGTAGCTCTTCAACGTTTTGCGTTTAAAAAATTAGGAGGCTTTACTTTTAGAGCGACATTCGTAATGCTATTATATTACTTCTTCCTTCTAATGAAGAATTGTCTGCGTCTAAAGGCGAAACGATACAATTTTATTAATGCACTATTGCGTTAGCTTTTAATGCTCAATTCAGTTTACCAGAATTCAGGCGGATTCACAGTGGGAACGTAGTTACTGTTCAATTATGATGTTATCCTCCTAGGCATTATCTCCTGTTTGAGGAAAGAGGTAGTGTAGTATCTATTCTATTGTCAAAAGACCATCACTCATGCATCCCACCAGGAGGAAGGTAGATATTCGTTTGGGGTCCACCGCACCCAAAGTGTGACACGATGTCAGAAAATGGAGAATAGGCAAGCTCCCCTAAAGGAGGGGCACTCTTGCTTCAAGAAAAATTGCCTGGACATTCCCGTTGGCATTCCTCGGTCGAGGCGCCTCAGGCGACAAGCAATAAACTTGTTTCACCCGAAAGCAAGTGTTAGATATGTTCCAATCCAAAAAAAACTATAATTCTTTTTCGCCTCTTTATAAACTCTGCGTTAGTCCTATGAGGTGTTTTGTCACCTTAATTTTGCTTAAATGCTCATAATTCTTAGTTGGCAACTTATTTCTTTTCCTCCCTCCCAGAACTTTCCTGGCTAAGCAAGGGTATAGCACACGTGGTATGGCACAGTTGTATCTAAGTTGTATCTGTTCTCCGGGTATATTCGCCAGGTAATTTTTTTTTATTTTTTAAATTCTTTTTCGTGAGTCCATAATTACTCCTATAATTATTGGAATAATGGAGATCTTTCTATGATTCCAGTTTTTCTTTTTTTTCTTCTTTTCATATCACATATGGCTTCAGTGTTTCGTTATAGTTTCCCTCTCAGCTTAATTTAAACCAACACCATTAGAACACTTACCTCAAGTAGCGTTGCTATTCTCTCCTCTTCACCAATATCTTCATGTCAGGTTTAATGTTCAATGTACGTGGCTGTAGAAATTGCATAGTGGATGGTGTGTGATTTATTTCCAACTGTTCTTTGTGGCACATGTTCCCAGAACATGCTGCTACATTCGATATTCAACCTTTTACAGATGCATTCACAGTAGCGAGTAAAGCGTGTGCCTTATCCTAGCGCACGGACAAAACCATTTTAAGTGATAAGGAAAAAAACAGACAACAAATAAGTTAGAAAACCACCCCAAGCGTACTTCGCCATAGCAGGGCAGGTTATCTCAATATTCCATAAGAATCTTTCACTTAGTGATACAAGCAAGATGATTTCATCAATCTGTCCCGCTACAACCTTAAATGAATTCTGAAAGAAATACTTCATTACATAATAAAAACTCTGGATGTTTTTTTTTTCTTTCTCTTTAAATAATCTGAAATGATAACTTATACATACAAATTAAATTACTGACGTAATTATGCGATTTTATATAAATACTAGTCGTGTCAGAAGCTCAGATTTTAAGAGGTCCAGTACAACCATATATGGTCGAAAATGTCCTGACGTTCGAGTTCCAAATATCAGATTTGATACGCTACATCTTGGCACAAAGATTCGCCTTGAAACATGGTGCCTATATATTTACTAGTATGTTGCCCGGCGTTGCTCGGTCATAAAATACGCATAAATATTATATTTTAATTCATACAGAAACTAAGATATGTGTATACGAATATTATGTTTTTTAACAGTTCACTTCTTGTAAGAAAAAAAATCTCGTGCTGAGATCGAAACCAAAACCTAAAGACAGTGAGTCAAATACAGTAACCATTACACCAACTTGCCATTACTTTCAGAGGGTGTTTGAAAACCAACTCATACTTAGCATAAGAGTCTTACAGTCGCGCATGCACAGTCGTGAAACAGTTGGAAACGTAATCCGGTGGCCTTTAACGTACCAATTTGCCCCCTTAACAGCCCTGTGTTCTGACTGAAAACGGATTAAAAAGTTTTTCACGTCTGAATATCCAATATACCAGGGTGAGAGGTGTCCTCACACATTCTCACTTTTATAGAATATAAGATATAGATTTTAGAAATATATCTCATATTATTATGTATTATTATGTATTTCAAATAGCGAGTGCGAACACTGGTAAAGCGTAATTTTTAACATCATTTTTGACACAGGGTGAAGATCTATGAACATAAGTAATGTACGTTACTTCATATGTTTCTACATCAATTTGGTTTGGTTGTGTGTGTGCGTGTGTATTTTACGGCATATCAACCCGTTTCCAGGTTATTTAATGCCGAATCCAGAAATTTTGGAAAACGTTTATGATTCAAGTTCTTTATACTTTCAAATATTTACTGAAGGTGTTTGATTTGGTTTGGTTGTTTTGCAGGGGAAAATCGTTGGTTTTGATTTTTATTTTGTAAGACTCAATCATGTTCTGTAAAATGAAAGGGAAAAAAGCATCAAAGTTTGGTTTTAGGCTAGAAAGCCAGTCTCATCAGACAGGTTGATCTGGTAACTCTAAGTATTTACGTTGCTGTTAAAATATAGATAGGTAAGTATATAATCGGACCATAACTGAGGACAACTCGAATTTTTCTTTTTTAATTGGTTACTGTACTCTGATGGGGGGGGGCGCTACGTCTTTGCCTGGATTACTGTAATTGTCCTTGATCACCTTATAATGTTAGGTATATAGTAAGAAGGTATCACGTGCCCTTTTGTTAAGACGTTAACCCTGGTTGAACCCTGGTCACTCGACTCATTAGCAAGCGCTAACCAAATGAGCTAATGCTCAGAAGTGAAGAAAGAAACACACAAAATTACAGTCATTCGTAGTATCTATATAAATGAGGCTCGAATTTCTTTTACCATACAGTGTCCACCATAATTACTTATATAATTTATTTTAACTAAATAAGTGAAGCATGCATGGTCTCCCGTGAGTGCACAGTGAACGAGGCATAAAAAAAAATGACTAAGTTCTCGTTCTGCCATTTAGCCCCAAAAGTCCCCAGGGACGTCAAATCCTGGTGAAAATCAACAAACGGTGCAGTTTTAGGCCTTAACATATGTACATTTGAGTTCTGCACCATGCAAGAAAAGAAATGACTAAGTCCATCATTTGCCCCTCGCCATTTAGCCCCAAAAGTCCCCAAGGCCTTACCATATTTAAATTTGAGTTCAACATCATGCAAAACTGCTAAATAGAAAAATTTTAGACATATGGTAAAATAGATCCAAAAATGGAGTTTTTTATTAGCTCTAAACATGCCCCTGGGGCACACCCAAGAGTTATCGCGAAGTATAGACAAACAAAATTATATAGAAATCAGTTAGTTACAACTTTTCAGAAAGGTTTATAAAAATCCAAGGCATCAATTTATTTAATAAGCACAAAAGTGTACATTTAAGCCATTTTAACCCAAAAGGCGCCCCTCGAGGGGTCAACCGGAGTTTTCCCGGAAAATTCGTTCTATTACTTTTTTCCTCATGCCAAGTTTCATGTTTGGACAAAATTTCAAAAAATTCCAAGTGGTAGTTATTGAGAAAAGTGCGAACGGACAAGGGTGAATTTACAGGTCCATCCTCTTTTTGTTAGGCGACCAATCATAAATCTAACATGAAAGAAATATGCAACTATAGGAACGATGAATACCATCTGATCACCCTGAAGAGATGATGGATGGCATACGATGAATTCTAAGGCAAGGGTTGCTCAATCTCTAACTACTCCTCTTGGGAGTTTGCACTGCCCGATTCCAGTGACAAGAAGAAGTCAAGTACGACTGGAAACGATGCTGAGATAAGCGGAGAGCACATACAGCACCTGGTATTCTCAAAAGGTCACCCTTTTCAGTACTGAGCAGACTCAACGATGCTTAACTGCGGTGATCTAACGGTGTATCGACATGATTATTGCCGTAATCACAACTGCAATATAGAAATTAAGAAAGGTTGCACTATAATTTTTAGCAACATAAAAGCTTAATTAAAATTTGAAATTTAAGAACGCCAAAATAATATGCTTTTTTTTCTTCTTTAAAATAAAGGGTTTGAATTACTATACACAGACTCGAAAAAGTTGTCAAATAACAAATATATAAATAATTGTTATCAAAGGCAAGATACGTTTCTTTTCTAATTAACTGGATATTTTTTTGTGTTTTTATTTAACGTAACATGTTTATTCAGCTCGAAAAACATACAGTGTTTACCGATGTATTTGAAAATTACATATGACACCAAGCTCTTTGTTGAACACGTAAATTTTGGGAAAAGGAGTTAAAAATAAAAAACTATACAAAATCCTGTTAAAAACACACCGAATATATGTCGGTTTATGTCATGGTAACATATATTGAGCGAGTTTCTAACAGTATTTTGTATAGTTTTTTTATTTTTAACTCATTTTCCTTAACTTACCGTGTTTAACAGAGAGTCTGGCGTCATTTGTAATTTTTAAATACATCGGTAAACACTATGCTTTTCGAGCTGAATAAGTATTTTATATTAAATAAAAACACTAAAAGATTATCAAGTTAGGTAGAAAAGTAACTTATCTTGCCTTTGGTAACATTTATCTATTATATATTTGTTTTTTGGACAACTTTTTCGAATCTATGTGTATAGCAATACAAACCCAAAATAAACATTCTGTTCAAAAATATGACGCAAGCTTTCGAACCAACAATTCCTTGTAAAATGGCTTTTTAATTATTAATCATCTGTGTGCTCTTCATTAAGTCCAGTGCATTTTTTGTAATCTTTCAGGTAATGAGCAACATATTTTGGCGCACAGTTCTAACGCTAATTGAACAATGGCAGCTTAGGTTTGTTTCCTGGGTTCGACGATGCTAGCAAACTTTTATGAGCAGTCTTTGAGAATGCCCTATAAGCCAAAGTCGGAAAGAGTAAATCTGACAGCCGAGACGAACATTTCATGCCTGCCAATTCATCGACCTGGCAGGTTGTCGTCCGGCCAGTCTCACACAAGCGCAGCATAATGGGCTAATGACTCCTCTTACTGACCCCATACACTTTCCTGCTGTTGTAATGACGGTAAAACCTGTCGGTGGAGCATGAGCCTAAGAAAATATATGGTTACTTATGGTGGACACTGTATAATGCTTATTACTGAAATAAATCTCATTTTTATTATTCAAATATATTTTCACTTATATTTTTATTATCCTATTTAAATAGGAAAATATATGCGCCCTTCAGGCACGAATATTTAATAGTCTTAGGACCAAACAAAAAGATATCAATTGGAATACAGAATAAAATACGATGTTTTAATCGGAAATTTAAAAACAAAAATGGCGAATGTGAGTGCGCCATAACGACAAAACACGAGACTAAAGACGCCATAAAAAGAGCAGCAGCAGATGTTATCGTTTTATTATTACTGGACATATTCTTGGAAATTTTTCAGAATTAACATATCACTAGACGTACCCGTGTCACGTTGGGTCATACTCGGTACTATTAATTGTCTCACGTTGATTTTATTTAAAACTTCATAAACAGACATATCTGTTATGAAATTATTCTTACATAACTAATAGTAAGTCTGTTTACGTCTATATCATTGTCTTTGTCTATTATAATGTAGTCGTATTCCTGTCTGTTTGTTTGTTTACAATTTGAACAAAGGTACACGGTTTCACAAATTTATTTTCATACTGAAAACGGACTTTTATACACTTATTCCAGCATGATTTCTATATATACTATTTATTCAAAAGAAATCTCCATTCAATGAGTAACCCCATTTGCTTATTGCATTAAATAAAATCCATTTTAATAATTAGCTTGAGGTTATTGTTTGTTGTACAGAATCGTTTTCATTGCTCTATTTAAAATATTAAAATTTATTTTATTCATTTTGAATTACATTTATATTAGCAGTACATCCCGGCTTTGCTCGGGTCCTGTGTACTGTTAATAACATACCCTGCGTGTGAATACACTTTATGTAAGATTTCAAATGTTTAAACCAAAATTTGTCCGAGTAATTTCGTAGAAACCGCAGATGTCAATTTCCTTTAATTTTTACCACAATTCTGACCTCCTTAACATTTATTATTTGGGTTTCAAATCAAAATACAAACTTTCACCCATGCCCAAATTACCTACTTCTAAAATTTCAAGTCTTTAGGCCCAAAATTGGCGGAAGAATTTAGTAGAATCTGCAAACGTCAACTCTTTCAACTTTGACCTTTTGAAAGCCACATTTTCGCCCCGAAACTGATTAAAATGCTTGCCGCATGTCTGAATACCAATTATGTATAAATTTCAAATGTTGAGACCCAAAATTAGCTGAGTAGTTTGCTAGACACTGCAAAGGTTAGATCTTTTGAACTTAGACCCCTTGGCAGCTCAAATTTTCGACTCAAACCGATTAAAAAGCTTGCCCTATCTCTGAACACCCTTTATGTAAGATTTCACATGTTTAAACCCCAAATTGGCTGAGTAATTTTGTAGAGACCGCAAAGGTCAATATTTTTTTTTAAACTTTGATCCCAATTGTGACTCCCTAGCGTTTATTTGGGGGGGGGGCTAAAATCAAATTACAAAGTTTTATCCATGTCCAAGTAACCTACATTTAAAATTTCAAGTGTTTAGACCCAAATTGGCGGAGGAGTTTGGTAGAGTTTGCAAAAGTCAAATCGTTGAACTTTGACCCTATGACAGCCAAATTTCTGGCTGAAAACCGATTAAAAAGATTTTCTCAAATCTCAATACTCTTTATACCAAATCTCAAGTCTCTAGACTGTAAAATTGGCAGCGTAGTTTGGTTGGGAAATGTACACACACACACATTTTCACTTTTATAGATGTATAGACTTTATTTATTTGCAATTGTTAATAGCTGACAAGAATTACGTTTAAAACAGAAATTAAGCTTATTTATTTAATCAATGAGAGTTATTTCCCGTTTTAGCTATGAAAATTACTTTGAGTTTGATTTTCATATACCAAGATGGGTTTCTTTTATGCTTTAATTCAACATGTGATCACTTTTCGTAACAAGCTATAATATTCGGTGTATCTTAAAGACTGTGTTTTCGCTTAGCAATATTTTTGACCGGGCAACGCTGGGCATAGAAAGCTAGTGGATAATACAGATGCAAAAATTTGTATTGTTCCTATTTCCACGTATTCCTCCACCCCACTCCAGGAGAGCAGTGGTAGATACAAGTTCGATTTTTAATATGCAGAAAATCCAGTTTCCAAAAATCGAAACTATGGATTGGAACAAAATAAAAATGGTGTCCGTCTTAAAAAAAAAAAAAAAAAAAAAAAAAAAAAAATTCAATGACTGAGTACAAAAAAAATTATCTATCTTAAAATCTATATATTTATGAAAGTGAAATTGTCTGTGTGTGTGTGTGTGTGTTTGTGTATATCTCTCTACCAAACTACTCTGTCAATTTTCAGTCTACAGACTCGAGATTTGACATAAGGGTATTGAGATTTGGGAAAATATTTTTAATCGATTCTCGCCCTGAAATTTGCCTGCCAATGGGGTCAACGTTCAAAAGATTTGACCTTTGCGGTCTCTAGCAAACTATTCACCCAATTTCGGGTCTAAATATTTGAAATTTTAAATAAAGGGTATCCAGACATGCAGCAAGCTTTTTAATCAGTTTTGGGGCGAAAATTTGGCTGCCAAGAGGTCAAATTTTACAGAATTGAGCTTTGCAGAATTTACCAAACTCTTCCAACAATTTGGGGTCTAAACACTTGAAATTTTAGATGTAGGTTATCTGGACACGAGTCTATATATATATATATATATATATATATATATATATATATATATGCACATAAAGTTATGAACAGTACAAAGGGCCCGAGCAAAACCGGGCTGAACTGCTAGTATTTTATAAAAGCAATATTTTATTTGTGAAATAAAGTATGGCACATCGAGAACAAAATGGTGGTCGTTAGTCCTCTTTGTCCTTTCTCTAAACTAATTACAGTCACCACAATACCACATTCACTCTATGGACGGTCCTACTTGCCATTATCTTCGGTATTTAGACGTTTTCGTATTTATAAAAAAAAAAATGTGTACAATTTTATCGGTTCGGCTGGGTTTTACTTAAAAAAAAAAAAAAAAAAGAATAGTAATTACATATATGTAAAAACATGAAAAAAAAAATTTAAAGTGTGCTTAGAAAGACCCTCCCATATTTTATAGGATACAATACAGATAATATTTCATATTAATGATATAGAAGCAAACAGACTTAAAACTTGTCTTTCTAATTTACAAGTGTTCATTTTCATTTTTTATTTTTTTCAAGGTTCTCTACTTTTAAATGTCTTATGTGGTATTTTAACGGTTGCCGGGCCGATTAAATGATTTTTTTTTTTTTTTTTTTTTTTTTACAAAGGAATCATCACTTATCAAGGTCCAGGGGCCACTTGGAGGATAAGGGTTAAAGAGTGTACATTGGCCAAAAGGACAATATCATAGTAATCTAAAAATTTGGTAAATTAGGATTACTTAAGAGGAACGGCTCATCAAGAACTTGTTTACATTGGGCTTGAAGACGGCCATATTGTAGTCAGTTGGAAAGCAGGTAGAGTTCCACAGGTGTCCAGTTCTAAGAAGTTTTGCTCATGGAATCTACGTTTAGGTTTAGGCACAGATAAAGAGCGGGGAGAATTATTGTTAGTGTTCACAGCCAAACGAGTGTTTCTCGTGAATGTTTGGCGAGGAGGGACGATAGATAGGAGCTTAGACGAGCACTTGCGATGAAAATAACGATAAAACTGAGACAGGCTCGCAACGTCTCTTCTGTGGGCGTGTTCATGCGCATTTAGTCGATTTACACTTAGTTTTATATCCTTATGTTCCGGATCAATAAGTAATACTCCTGATTGAGGAAATTATCTGACTGTCAGCTTTCAATGCCCTGGGGATTGTTAGTCCCGTCGTGCTACCCTGCAATTGACAATTTTAAGAGACTTTCATTTTTCGTCTTGATTTTCCTTTTCAGTTACATTGATCTGTTGATTTTATAAAAAATAAAAACAAACCAAAAAAAATATATAGAATTTAATTCTCCGAAATTGCGTCCTCATTTCCATTTGTTGAACATGTATGCTTTAACTAACCTGTCAAGCTAGTTTGCTAATCTCACTTCATTCTTTATTAGAGGGATACAAGCATATTAGCCCATAATCGGCTCAATACGATATGAAGATTTTCCCCCGTAAGCTTTCCTTTGGTGGGATAGAGTTGGGTGGCGTATTTCTAATGGTGGACTTCTCGGCCAGTGACTAAACCGGAACGGAGCAGATGTAAGTGCCAATCTTCATGCATGGATTGAATATAACCAGAGCGCGCAATGCAGGATTGAAAATGTAATATAAAAAAAATAATATATTAAAAAAAAAAAAGTTGTTGAAGATAGGTTTTTAAAGAAGTTTTTTTAAGGCACAGTTATACGAATATGTGAGATGTTATATAGAACTTGTATAAAGTGTGTGTGTGTGTGTGTGTGTGTTTGCTGAGTTCTATGAGACTAAGTTCACAGAGGTAGACTATTAGCGGAGTTTATATTAGGTTATGACATAGGAAAATCATACTATAAATAAAGACCCATTTACATGCGCGACACGGCAATAGAATTATTCAGAAATCATACAACTGTTGAGAGAGCAGACGTTTTAGCGCTACCTAAGACTTAGGGTTCCGGAACTATCAGTCGGAATCAGCAGCCACACAAGCTACCAAATCTGTATCCTCAAACTATTAGATAAAATACTCATGTGAAATTAAGTGTCCTTATATTGGGAATATATAGATGATGTGCGAGTTCGTTCCCTACGAACTCCGAAACGGCTGGGCTTAATTTTAGGAAATGTCGCACGAATGTACCTTATCTGCCTAGGAGTATTCCTCGATAGGTTTTGTATCAGAACACCTCCGGTAAGTATCGAAAATCTATAATCGGAAAATCCGATTAAAGCAAAAACAGTCCGATTTCGACCAAAGTTAACACCTTTATATACCCTAACACAACAAATGTATTTGAGAAGTTCAGTTTAATCACCGCACAAGTAGAAGGCGTATAAAATCGATAGTAGGTTCTTTGCTAGGACAGGGCCGCATTCGAAATGAGTGGTTATCTGGGGCACAATTGAACCATAATATTTGATTTTTGCATTTGAACTTTTACATCAAGCTATCCTATAAAAATTACTTCATAAAATCAATAAAACGTTTTCTACATGCAACATGGACTACAATGAATTGTGGATTAAGTCACTCTGGTGAGACATGTGAATCTTCCTCCAGATGCACTGAGGTGTGTCCTCGACTAGAATAAATCGAACAATTCGAATGAATCGATCTGGATTAGCTATGTTTAGCTATGTTTAAATCCGGTTGATCTGGAAACAACTTCAAGAACTTACTTTGGTCAATAATTGTTGCTAAATCATAATATTATAACTATGGCTATGAAAATAGAATATTCTTATTATTCTGACTCTCGAGTTACACAGTTAATTAACTGAGAACCACATTATTCTATATAAAAGCATATAAAATATCAACGGATACACACTCGAGAGTCAAAACAATGAAAAGAATATGTTGTTGTCCTATCCCTAGTTATAACGAACATATTAAATCACCAACCTTGTTAGTGGACTTTTCACATAATTGTTCGTCTTTACATTTATAAACATTCATAAAATTGGTCATAGGAATGACTGAATATTTCACATTTAGTTCTCGTAACTATAGATGTGTGTTTTTGAGAATGACCAGCTTATACCGTATATAAAGTAATAAAAAAAAAACAAGAATGGCATATTGCTTTCACGGTTAGGAGTCAATAGCTTCTCTTGGCTATATATATTAAATACTAGAGGGTGGGGGCGCCCAGCTTTGCCCGGTCGTAAAATACGCTTAAATATGATATTTTAATTTGTCCAGATTGCATATTACAGAGTCGTGATTTCAAAAGTAAAATAAAGAAAGTATTTGAGTGCCATCAGTTAGAATCGAAACCAAAAGCCAAACTGGAGCATTCAAAGCTGGTGACGTTACCACTGTATAAACGTGACACGCATATGAGCTGAATAAAAATTAAAAATAAACTAGGATTAATGTACAAAATGTATAACGATTTTTTGTTTTTAATTTTGACCTGTTTTTCCCCCCTTTTAAACTATCTTAACCAGCTGAAGACCTAGAAAAGAATGGCCCATAAAAAATCCAATTAATATGAAAAAGAATAGTATTTAAAATCTTTATTATGTCAAATTAACGAACATATAGAGTAAGCTTAATTATATAGTTTTCAACGGCCACGGACAAAACAGGTTTACTCATCGAGTGACAGCTTATCCATAAATTCTCATAGGGACTAGACCCTAATAAAATCCCCTAGGGAGAGGGCGATAACAATATGTTTATTGTAAATATTCATTATTTTACTTAAAGATACTGGAGTTTTTATGATTTCGCAATCTCTGTAGAAATAATAATTACCGGCCAAAGGATATTAACCCAGCAGTTTGGTATTAAACCCCCCCGCGCGCGCGTTTGATATTGTATTAGCATTTGTATAGGGATTCACTCTGAAACTAAATAATTGATGATTAGGAATTTGGGAGCACAGCTACTCGTCGTAAGGAGTCGTAATGTAAACTATATTTAATTTACTTTCATACAAAGGAAATAAAAAAATGTGATGGAAGCACATTGTGAAAATTCAAATAGCTCCGGATTGTGTGTGTGTGTGTGTGTGTGTGTGTGTGTGTGTGTGTGTGTGTGTGTAAAAATGTAACAGTAGATAAGAATTAAACATTCCACAAATAAATCACTTTTAGGGGAGTAAAATATGGGTACAACCCTTCCATTAGAAGATTCAAATATTTCAGATTTGCATTAAATTTGTCAGTAATCATTAACCATCAATTAAGCAGCATTTCCAGGAACTTATAATTTTTCTTGAAGGCCCTTAATCTTAATTTTAAATTTTAGAGGTTTTAGACTCAAAATCATGTAAAAGATGAACATTGGAATAGGGATTCCAAACACAAGGTATAGTAGCACTATATCTTCATTTTAATCTTTGTAAGAGGGAGGGACATAAACCTTGAAATAAAATGGGATTAAAAAAATAAATTAGCGGCTCAGACTCGAGATTTTTTTTTTTACTCTTTTTGGCTTCTGGTTTCTACCCCGCTTACGAGACAACAGTAACAAGTACGGTGTGATCCCTTCTGATTAATTATACTCCTCTCAAATAGTTCCCTCCCAATGTTAAGAATAGCTTTCTTGTTCGTTCGACCATATCTAATTTGGTCAACCAAACGGACAACAGAAACCGAAAGTAAAAAAGAGCCAATAACTAAAATTAATAAATAAATAAAAAGTGAATTCTATTAGTTGTCTCCAAGACAGACGCTTAATGATGCTTTTTAATAAAACTGATGACTATACAGCGGTTTTTTTTTGGGGGGGGGTCCAAAATTACGGGCTGGACACAGTATTAGACTTTGACAATCGTTCTCCGCCTCATCTTCTTCCAGATACGAGTTCATAGAAACCTCAATGGTATTAAAAATGCGATAATAGAAGGAGGAAGGGGTTCAGTCGGTAAAAATGCTTTGATTGGATATTTTAATGTTGACTCATCAAGAGGTGACGGGGTGTACTTGAATGTATAACCACTAAAAGGGGAGATGGGCTTTGCGCATTATGCAGTTAGGGAGGGGTACTACATTGGGTGTGCATTTGCGCAGGCTCGTCTCTGCGTTTCCGGCCGGGTATCGAATATCAGCAAAACATAATTCCTTTTTGCGACGAGGTCACAACAACAACAACAGAATAATTTGTCGATGACGTCAGACAAACATCGACATTTGGCGGCTTTATCTAGCGATTAATATCCTTATCTGATCCATGTTTAAGGCGTCATATATATATATATATATATATATATATATATATATTGCAGAAATAAATCCGATTTAATATATAAACGTAATTAATCAAGATACAATCTGTTTATATTGTTCTGGGATGTCAAATGGTCCGAGTTAAGTTGTATTTGGTGAAACCACAAAAATTTATCGAACTCTGATTTCAATCAATCCCACATACAATCTCCGCCATGTTTGTTTTATGTACATTAGAAAATTCTCTGACGTTAATGTATAACTCATTTTGATTCAAACAAGACATATTGCCACTTGGAACTTAGGGATTTTTGAGAGCGTGTTCAATATGGGACTGCGATGCGTTGATTTGGTTGGTTGTTTTTGTTTTACGACATATCAACCCTTTTCGGGTCATTTAATGCTGAATCCAGTGATTTTGAAGAAAAATTGTTTAATAGAATATATTTGTTGTTTTTTGTTTTTTTCAAGTCAGTTTCTATTTAACCCATAGTTGAACCCTTACCAGGTACTACCACTCTGGGTCAGAGTGGACCTGGGAGCAATGGCAATTAAGGAGTGGCTCCACACTCCTCAAAGCCCGCAAGCTGGGGCCTCACCATCGGATATATTTTAAGATCATGTACAGGACCGCGATGCGTTGAGCAACGCCATATCTGTTGGCATTACATTTAAACTTTCCTAGGTTAGTTCAGTCAACGAAGCCGGAATATGAAGGAAATTCCAAAGTCTTGCAGTCCGAGAGAGGCTTTCCGACATTTAGGAACCTCAACAGTAACGGAGTTGGATTTTGCTGATTGTTGGGTTAGTCGTAAATATATACGTTAAGGGGCACAAGTGATAGGAGTTCATCAGAGTACATTTTTATTAAAGTACTTGTGAAACAGGCACAAGAATGCGACATTGCGGCAATAGGGCAGATTTGGAACTTGTCGTATAGAACGGAACTTATTAGAGTAGAAACTTTGGTAAATTTTTACGACGTGCCCCAGCATATTATAAACAACCAAACCTCCCCATGGTAAAAACAGCTGTCGGAATAAACACCCCTCCAACCTCGAAAGCTGTTCTTAACATGGGGAGGTTGGGGATGTTTATTCCGAAAGCCGTTCTTTACATGGGGAGGTTGGGGTGTTTATATTACGCTGGGGCAGGTCGGAAAAAAATTCCGAAACTCTTTTGGAAGACTGTCTAAGAGTGGAGGATAGTGGTAGATGCCCAGCCCAGATGTGACAACAGTCTTCAATGCATGGAAGAATTGTGGTTTCATAAAAATACAGGATGCTTTCTGGTGTGAGTAATTTTCTAGCACATTTGTTCTTTGCAGCATCCTTGGCAATACCCTCAATGTATTTGTTCCAAATATATGAAAACAATATTAATATCGATATAAATTATCTTAAAGGAAAATACCGTTGAAAAGTTAGTCAAAATCTATTTTGCTTTACATGCCGATTTGCGTTAAAAAATAATAATATATATCTAAACCAAGTCTTATGTCAGTTTATTAAGTGAGCGAAAATAAACGAGGGAGATCTGAAGGCTTCCTTTTCATTAGCAGCTATAGTAGGTGTAGGGAAGAGTGCCCCTTTATTCCCATGATTACTCCACTTACTCTTGACCCTTCCGTTATGATGCTAAATGTTTAACATGAAAGCATCAAATACAATGTTTTTAAGTTTTTGGTCTGACTCGACCGAGGATCGAACTCCAGTCACCGAACTCATTAGTAAACACTTATTATGCTACATGGGTCAATAACGTAAATAATACTGAAGTTTCTTATCCGGATCCAGTCATTTTGAATGCGAAGAGAGTAAGGAGTTACATAACCGGAGCGGAAGCGAGTAAAACGCGTCTAATTTAATGGTCATCATCATCAAATCGTATTAATCCAAAGATGCTATTGTTGGCATTGTTTTCCCTGATAAATTTCTGATTCGTTCTAGAAAGACGTCGGAAGAAACCACGAAAAGGTTGCCAACATCGTAAGTGAAACTGATTTTTGTGGAACAAACTGGATTCGAACCTGGAAAACCCAAGTCGCCAGTCCATTACATTAACCACTAGCCTATCGTCACCTCCCAATGCAATCCAATGGTAAAAAAATGCAGACGACCTAGTTATGCATTTATTTTCTTTCCTTGTATTCAAAATTGATGAACGCGGATTACAAACATTATTTGCGTTACAGCAAATTGGTGTTAAATGTCTTAAATATATTTGGAAAGCGAATAAGTCACAAATGAATAGGCGAAGCAAAATGGTTTCCTTTCAAATAATGGATGTCTGTATTAGTAATGATTTTCATAATATGTAACGACTGCAGATAATGATAAAATAAAGTAGATGATTCTGGAGATAAAAGTGCAGAATAGTTAACAGTCTGCAAATAGTAAATTAAAAAAAAAAAAAAAAACGCAAATGACTCGTACCATGCAAAACAGAATTTAATTACCTACCGAACTTGTATACTTTTTTATGTGCTAAAACTGTTCAAAAGCTTTTTGTTTGTTTGTTTGTTTTCTTTCTTTTTATTTGAAGGAGATTATTTTTCCAAAATTTTATTTACTTAAGTTATGTTTTACACACAAAAAATAGTCACTTACCTTAGAGGTAACTGTTGGGGGGTTCATTACTTTTAGCCCTAAGTCCGGAGGACGTTTTCTACTCCGAGTTAGATTTAGAATTACTGCAAGTCATTTTTCATATTACGTCTCCTTCAGCAGTTTAGATACATAAGGGCTGCCATTTTGGTTTTCATGTTGCTATATGGCAGCTTCCGTAGAAATGAGAAAAATCTTATAGTTACAGCACATTAAAAGTATACACGTCGTTTGATATTATTATTTATTTATGTATTTTGAAGGCGAGGGGGATTTTTTTCAACTGTTAACCATCTTACGCATATTAAAGCGTATTTTACGGCGGGACAAAGCCGGGCGCCCCTCCCGCTAATTTTATATACAAAAGTAATCACCCACTATTATTTTTTTATACCGTCTCTGAAGATCTTTTTCGGCCTGTTGACACGTACTAACAAACAAACAGTAGATTTTACTTTTGCAGGTGCATAAGAAATTTACACTTTTTTTCAGACTATGTTTGTATTCTATACATAGTTATATGAAAGTACAGAATATATGGGTACAAGACTAACTATCTTGCCTTCGGTAACATTTTCTGGGGGGGAGTAGGTCAGATATTCAAATTTTACCTTTTTTTTGGGGGGGAGTACGATTTTCGAGTTAACTTGATTTTATCAGTAGTGTTCATTAACTTGTTAGATGAAAATACAGTTATGTCCCAACCCTCTCCATGTTAAGAATGGCGTTTTTAATAAAAACTTTATAAACTGCAGAGTCACACATTTTAGAAAACATTTTACTTTTTATGATTTTAAATGAAAAAATTGGAAAGCCTGAAAATGTTGTGAATGATGTATTTACTTTTGTTGTTAATATTCAATAACTTGGCTTTATCAAGATGTCAATCCGATTAAGTTTGTTTTTCTTCCCCTCCTTGATAAAGTCAAGTTATTGGCGAAAATTCGGACTAACAACAACAAAAATAGAAATGATTTTATCATTTCATATTTTCAAATTTTTTTTATTTAAATTCATAAAAATAAATGTTTTCTGAAATGTGTGACTTTCCAGTTCTTAAATTTCGCGCTTAAACCAAGCGGATCTTAAACAGCAACGATATAATATATATATATTCTCTTTGGGAGGCTCCGACCTCTTATAACAACATTATGAATGCGAAGAAAAAAAAAAGGTTATTGGCGAAAATTCGGACTTCTTTTACTACTACAGCAACAACAGTAAATAGAATGATTTTATCATTTCACAGCATTTTCAGGTTTTCAAATTTTCTCACTTAAAAACGTTATAATTTTAACACGGTACTTTCCTCCTCACAAGACCAAATTTTGACACAAGGTCGGTTCTTAATGTGGAGAAACATTAGCGGGAAACACTCAGCTGGCCAAAAACGGGAGAACTCTAGGTTGGAACAAGAATAAATAAGAACTTGATTTAGTATAGAAGGGCTATACTACTCTTTATTCCTAGAAAGAAACAATGATCCTGATTTATATAGCATTTTTATGGGTACAATCTCCTTCACGGAAAACAAAAATACATTCGTTTCAGCATTTTCCAATACCGCTTCATTAACATATTCCCATTGCGAGTGTGAGTTAGAGAATTCTGAAAATTATTTTTCCACGTGATGCTCAGTATTTCATTTAATGAAATAGGATCAAAATATATTGCATTTTCTCAAAATTTTAACATTATTTATACTGAAGTAATATTCATTTTCTCCGTTAATAAACAATGCCTATGAAAAGCTTCATAAAATACGCACACAATGATGACGTCACGGATTCTATGGCAATCATTAAAGGTCCCTATTGATCACTTAATACAAAGGAATACAATTTCACTAATTAACTATATTAAAATACGAATTAACATGGAAATAAAGCTCATAAATTACATTCTGGGGTGTTTACATGTAAACAAATGAATTAATTTTGAGCATATATTCATTAAAAAAAAAAACACTTGTTAGATTTTTAATTCCCCCGGGCAACGCCGGGAAACGGGATCTCCTATATATATAATTAATACGAAAAGTGTCTGTTTTTATCTTTTCTCTATTATTTCTTATTTGGTGTGTGTAGGTGAAGGCCGAACAACAGCAGTACGAATATGCATGCGTAACGTAATATCTATTGGCTCATGTTTTGATTTTTAGCCTTGCAGTAAACATGTCTCCATAGCCTAGGCATTAACGTCAAATGAAAAAATAAATCGTAAGCTAAACGTTTTGGCTTCGATTCTCGATGGTGGCGAACGAGTCTTCTTTTTTTTTTTACTTTTTAAATCGTTGCTATATATTCGGTCCAATATAATAATAATAATAAATACGGAATCTGCATTAACCAAAATATCATATTTAAGCGTATTTTTCGATCGGGCAATACCTGGCGGACTGCTAATTATATATATATATATATATGAGGGGCGTGCAACAAGTAATGCCACTGACCTACTTCCCATAGCAGTAGAGCAACGAAACTTGGCACAGTTATTAGTCTTTCTTCACATAGAACACCTCAGGTTGGCCCTCCAACCACGACGTGACTTCAGAAATCAAGGCTGCATCATCTGGTAAACGCTTTCCTTTCAAAAACAACTTCATGGCTGGGAAGAGGTGATAGTCAGAGGGTGCAAGGTCAGGAGAGTAGGGAGGATGGGGAAGGATTTCATAACCACACGCCCGTGCTTCTGATCTGGCGACATGCGAGTTGTGGACCGGAGCGTTATCCTGCAGGAGCAGGGTACCTTTGCTGATCTTGCCCCGCCTCTTGATTTTGATAGCTTCCCTTTATTTCTTCAAAAGTGAAGCATAATAGGCTTCCGTAATTGTGGTACCCTTGCCAGGAAATCTGTCATCGCTACTCCGTCCTGGTCCCAGAAGACTGTGAGCATGACCTTGCCAGCGGAGGGCTGCACCCTTGCCTTCTTTGGAGGTGGTGAGTGCAAGTGCTTCCACTGCATTGACTGGGCTTTGGTCTCTGGATCATAGTGATGGACCCCGGTTTCATCCTGTGTAATCAGTCTTTTGAAAAACTTTGACTCATCTTCTCGGCACATCTCCAAATTCATCCTCGAGTACTCGACGCGTTTTCGCTTCTGGAATGGTGTGAGCAACCTGGGAATGTATCTGGCAGACACCTTATGCATATGCAAATGGTCATGAGTGATAGTTTCCACAGACCCTGCCATTATCTTGACATCTTCAGCGATTTGGCGAATAGTAATGCGCCGATCTTTAAAATGGCAGCCTCAACTTGAGAACAGATGCCTCATCAATGGCAGAAGTGGGGCGACCAGGTCTGGGAGCTTTTCCACAAACTTCCGTCCATGTTTGAATTCACGATGCCAGCGTTTTACAAGGTCATATGATGGGGCATTATCACCATAAGTTTCTTTCATTTCATCAAAAGTCTCCTGTGGTGTGCGTCCTTTCAAATACAAAAACCGGATCACTGCTCGATATTCAACAGGCTCCATTTCACACCTGACTCAATTCAAACACCTGTAAAACAGAAACCACAATTAGTTCAGAGCTGTAATTTGCCACATAACCCGTAGAGATATAAATCATTGCACATGCAAAATTTCAGCTAGATCAGACAACTGGAAGTGGGTTAGGGGCATTACTTATTGCACGCCCCTCGTGTATATATATATATATATATATATATATATATATATATATATACATGAGAGAGAGAGAGAGAGATTCCCACGATTATCATTGTTAATAGGCCGAAAGATGATATAGAAAATGTTACGTTTTCTTTCTTCGCGCAATTGTGGTGGGTCCAACGTATCACCTGGCTTTCAGTTCAATCGACGCCAAAACAACACCTGTCCTACACCTGAACCCTCTCAACTACGCAGTGAACGTTTCCAATCTTTATCGTTTGATGAATGATGGAATGCGCCATTGCGTGGCCCTCCCATGTTCGCAAGACGTACGAAACAGAATTTAATCGCTCTCTTGATTTCTACGCAGGCTGCCCGGCGTTGCCTGGTCATAAGATGCGCTTAAATGTGATATTTTAATTCATGCAGATAACGTATTTATTGTTAGAGACAATTCTCTCTAATTATGTTGAATCTAAAATATAGTAGCGAGATCAAAACTAAAAAAATATATATGACTTGGGTACTATCAGGGAGAATAGAAACCAAAACATTCATTCCTTAGCCTCTGAGCCACGGCCGTGTGTGTGTGCGTGTGTGTGTGTGTGTGTGTGTACTTGTCATTCCGTTTTAAAAGATGGAATCGCCCGGTCGTCGAAGACAAGATCCAAACAAGGCGCAAGGTCCACAGAGCTTTATCATCTATATATTAATACGATAGCGTGTATGTTATTTTCTGAGTCATGCTTACATCCGAATCGTTTAATTGTTATGTACTTCCATTTCTTGTTATAAATAATTTTACCAAGAATTTATCATAAGTTTTGGTTTCGGTTATGGCTGAAGGCACTCAAGTCATTATATATATATACTAGCAAAAGTACCCATCGTTGACTGGGTTTAAAAACAGCCTACAGAAAATGGACTCTGATTTATGAAAGTATGTTAGTTAATGAAAAGGAAGGGTTGTAAAGAGATAGCTTCGAATTTGGGGGTATCAAAACCAAAGCAAAATATGATGAAAGTAAAAATAAAATAGATAAACCCCATAATTTATTATACCATACTTGTTCACACTGAAACACTTATCACAATATTCTGTGGATCTATACTAAAAAACCTTTTAGACTTTGTGACATATTTCCATTCTACGGAGGTCAGGCGCGAACGAACACCCCATAATTTTATTATACCATATTTCTTCAAACTGAAACATAGTTATCAAAGTATACTTACGCAGATAGATATGAAAAATCTTTATTAAAGTCTGTGCCTATTTCCATTCTATGGAGGCCTGGCGCGAACGCAGACCCCACAATTTTATTATACCATCCCTATTTAAGTTAAAACATGATTATCAAAGTATTATTATGTACATCTATATCAAAAACACTTGTAAACGTTTTTTTTAATTTTTAAATTTTTTATTTCCATACTTTTTGGATCAGGCGCGTACACAGACCCCACAATTTTAATGAATCATCATTATGCCAGATCAAACATACCCATTCCTGTGTCTCGATACATCTTCTATCATTATATGTGATCAGTTTTCTATAATAGTCAACCATATAGTAGCCTATTCGTGACCAGACATACGCACAGACGTTCAGCTTTATATATATATATATGTTTTTATTTCGGTTTCGATTGAAGCTAATGCACCCAAGTCATATGGCTATTTTTTTTTTTTTTTTTTTTTTTTTGAAATCGCAACTTCATAATATATAAAAATCGATAGAACATTAATTCTGTACTAATATATACGAAATCTGCAAGAATTAAAATAGCATATTTAACCGTATTTTACGACCAGACTTTGCCGGGCGTTCGTGATAGCTTAGATAAATACTGTTGGAGTTTTAACAAAAAAGCTGCAGTAATATCAGAGCGTGTCCATTTACACTAAACATCTACAGAATATATATTACATATGAATGAGCCCTCTGTGAAATTTCTATAGGTCCCGCTAGTTAATATTTAGATAAATAAAAACCTGAAAAGCACGGCTCATTTAGAGTTTTTAGACTTAATATTTAGGAGAGGTGGGGATACGTCAATGTGTTGTTTAGAGACATCGAACTGGTACATACAAGTAAAAAATCCATTCTTGACAATCAGTCCGACGGAAACTGTGCCATTTCGGTAGCCTTTCATGCTTAGGTATTGGTCCTAAGAAGTCCTAGTAGGTTAAACCTCCGAGACCTTGCCTCCACTTTTTGGGGAGGAGTTTGCTTACTGCCTAAGGAACCCCGACCGACGAATGCCGACGAGAGTACCCAGGTAATTTTAAAAAGGCCAAATCGTTCCTTCTTTTCGGCCTTGTGCCACATCTTTCTTCAGTGGAATGGTAGTAAATACCTGTTTTCTAGAAGCTTCCATACCTAGGTAAACATAAGGATAGTTTATGAGAAAACAATTATTTGTGCTCGCCCCCCCCCCGCTTTCCAAGGAGATAGTAATGACTGGGAAGTGATATGACAACATCTGATACATAAAATGAACTTTACGCGAGTGTCTGTGAGTATGTTAGTTCGTTTTCTATGGCCCCCTAAACGGCTTAGCCGAATTTTTCAAAATTTATGTGTCTGGTAGTCTATTTAGATAGGTTTAGTATCGGAATGTCTTCGATAAGTATTGATAATAGTTAATCAGAAAAATCCGATGAAAGAAGCAACAGGCGAATTTGATAAAAGTTTACGCCTTATACCGCCTTATATCACAAGGGCATTTGAGAAGTTTTATTACTGCACTAGCCAAAAAGACCCATCATATAATATCAACAGTATGTTCTTTGATATGATAGGGGCGCGTTCGAAATGAATGTTTCTGTTTAGAACAGAATTGAATCATAATACTTGCATCTTAAACTTGAATTCAAGCCATTATATAAAGATAATGTTATAAAATCAATAGTAGGTTCTCTACAGTGCAATGTAGACTACAATGTATCTGCGGAGAGGTATGTGAAGTTTCCTCCTGGTGCACCGCAATGGGTCCTCAACTAGAGCAGGCAATCTATCGATTGGATTTTAAAACATGGGCGATTTCATCGATTTCGATGACAATAAAATATGGGAGCGTGAAACATTCGTTGATCATCATTCAATCCCGGGAAACGTCGGGTCTCCCTGCTTTCATCTATATAAGTTATAAAAATATATATTGCAATTAATCTACACAGAATATTATGCGTTTCATCCTCACCAGAATTCGTCCGCGTTTCATCCTTGTGAAAATTCGTCAGGCTTAGGCTTATAAGCCTGATGAATTTTCACGAAGATGAAACGCGGAATATTCTTTGTAGCTTAATTGCCATATATATTTTCATAACTTACTACCTAGCTCTACTTATGTATTGAGTACTGTTTCAGTAAATACTGAAAATTTACGCATAAAATTATATCTTATATTAATTCATGTGATTAAATGAAATTTTATATATATATATATATATATATATATATATATATATAGGTTTCCTTTCAGTTTTGACAGACTATGGATGCCCACTGTAAGTGTGCCTGCGCGTGAAATTTTTGTGCCAACAGTTGCGCAATCTCCAACCACACCTCTCCTGAGTCGACATTGTTGAATACCAGTGACAAATGGAGGTTCACGACGACTGGAAACAATGCCGAGATAAGTGGAAAGCACATACAGAACCTAGAATTCCCAAATGGTCACCCATCTAGTACTAGCCAGGCTCAACGTTGTTTAACTTCGGTGATCTGACGAGAACCGGTGTGTCAACGTGATTATAAATTATTATTATTAACGAAAACAGAAAGTTCCTGCTTGATTATACATTTTTAGGGTTTTTTTTTTCCTTTTCATTTTTATCAACTTTTTTTATGTTTGAATTGAAATTGTTGATATAGCTATCATAAGTATTAATCGTCACGTTTTCACCGGTTCAGACCGGTATCCTCAGTGAGGGTAAGGAGAAGTGATTCTTCAGCGTGCCGAGACCAAGCGAGATTTGAAACCGTGATCTAATAACTGGCGTGTACCGATTTACCGCTCAACCGCTAACTCCGTAATGTTGACATTTTATTTGTCATACCTTAGTTCTGGAGCGTATGTATTGGTCAAATATAATCCCACGTGTTGAAACTATTTCTTAGAACCAGGTCTGTCGTTTTAAGGAGATATATTTTATGCATAAGTTTTCTGCATTTACTTCTGCAGTGCTCAATAGATGAGTAGAGCTAGATAGCATACATATATATATTATTCATATACATATATTTCATGTTTACTTACACTCGTCAGTGTGGCCACGTACAACTGTACCACCAGTCAAACAATCCAATATCCTTATCCATTCGGCCACCGTGATAGTCATTAAGTGTGTGGAGAGATAAGCCCTAAATTACCTATGAAAATAAGTTTAAGGTGTTTAATCAGCAAAGAGAGATCATTGTTGCCACATTTAATAAGTAATGTTCATATTACTCTCAAAGTGTGTTTAACTTCAAGTAAGCTATATGTATTTATATATTAGCAGGGCGACCCGACGTCAGTCGGGATTTAAAGAGGATTTACAACTATTCCACACTTCTAATCCTTTTATTTTTCATCGAAATCAGTGAAATCGTTTATTCGTCAATCAAATCAATTGATTGCCAACTCTAGTCAGGAACTCACCGCTATGCACTTGGAGGAAGCTTCATATGCCTCCCCGCAGTAACTTAGTCCACAATTCAGTGTAGTTTACATCGTAATGTAGAGAACCCACTGTTGATTTTATGAAATTATTTTTAATTTTATAAAATGACTTGAATCAAGTTTAAAATACAAAAGTCAAGTACAACGGTCCAATTATACTCTAAACAGAAGCGTTCATTTTGAACGGGCCTCTGTTTTATCAAAAAACCTACTGTTGATTTTATATTTTAAAAATATACACACGTAAATTTTCCAATCTTATGAATAAACTTCTTTCCAGTTAACGAAAAAATATTTAAGAAATTTACGTGCGGGTTTGAACCTAAAGACCACGTCATGCAAAAAAAAAAAAAAAAAAAAAAAAACTAAATTTTCAAGTCTTATAAAATCCTTTGCAGTAAATAAAAGACATTAAAAATTTACATGCGGAGTTTGAACTTACAGACCACGTCATGAAAAAAAAAACAAATAAAACATGCTATCAACTTACCCATATTAGAATTTTCACGGCCCGTTGTTCTATCATTGTTGTTAAGCGTCGACATGGAAAAAATATCTTTACCAATGATAGATAAATGAAAATAACGGTTTCGATTATCAATAGTTATGAGGGGTATTCTGAGACAAAACTTAACTAAGATCACTCCCAGACTTAAACACTAAAGTTCTGTAAATTTTAAAGAAAATCTGTTATGTCGTTTCGGAGTCTATAAGGAAAGAACTCGAAATTGCATTCATATAATTGCAGAGATTTGCGGACTGTAATCTTCATATTTCTAGTTGTTTCACTATGCCATGAAACAACAACTATAGAGATGAGGATAACAGTTCGCAAATAAATAAATAAATACGCAAATTACACATCTTAAAGGATTCCAATAAAACAATACATATATAATTCAAGTTAGCTTTAGTGAGATTTCTTTTGTATACAAATAAATATTTAGGCTATCACGCATATTAACTTGAGCCATTTCCTGTTGTCTACGTAATGACACGTCATAGGAAATAGACGATGTTAGTCAAGATGACCACCCTGCTCAATTACTTTCCACGGTTTCTGGTTTGTTTCATTGCAATATTGTCTATAAATATAAGAATATTCGTAAACTGCTTTTATTTTTTTTATTTTCAAATAAATGTTAATATGCGTTTTGTTTTTTGTTTTTTTTATTTTTCTAGTTTTCAAAACCATTATTCCTATATCTGTAGAAAATGTGTTTGTAAATGCTGTAAGGGGCCGAAAGGAAAAATACAACTCTATTTAGTGGAAACTAATACTGAACAAAAAAGTAATTATAACAAATAAAATGTGTGGTTATACGTCAATCCGACTGTCAAGCACTGGTGATTTGTGCTAACACGTAGTAACATATCCTCCCGTTCTTTATAATAAGTGGAACATTTCATTATTATGAACATTTTCTTTAATATGTAAATAAACATTTATTTTAAAAAAAATAGTTTACGAATATTCTTATGACATCTAAAGATAATATTAAAATGAAAGAAACAAGAAATGGTGGAAGATAATGGAGCGTGGGTGAAGATCAAGAAGACATGAAATCTCATTCTAACATTCAAAAACAACTTTATTAGTTATCTTTGTTAGTAGTTATAAGGAAACGGGTTATTCATGGAAGGAGTTTCCGTGTGGAGACGTAGATTAAAGATCAGATGGGCCTGTTGAAATAGACAGAGTTCTTATATGTTTGTGTCTACAGTAGTAGTGGAAATATGCGTCACGAATGATTAAAGACAGCCATGTAGCATGAGCAAGAGAGCTCGTGCGTATAGATAGCCATGTTGTCAGGTTTTTATTCACGTTTTCGTCGAGCCCCAAGCTCAAAGTCCGGATGAATTCCGTGAAGTCATAAGAGAGAAGTTGAGGGCAACAGGTTCATTTCACATGGAGTTGTTGTCAATCCAAGATCTAGAAAGAAAAGAGAGAGAGAGAGAGAGAGAGAATGTGTATGTATGTGTTGCCGGTTTAACCTTTTATAAACTCGGTCATGTAACTCAGAGCTGACTTCTGAGTGGATAAGCCAGACAGGAAGCGTATTCAAAATCTCCAGTCGCGAGAATTCGCTCCTGCTTATGTTTGTTGCAATTTTCGTCTGCTACAGGGGTCACCAACTCAACTAAGACCATCGATTTCCTATGACGTAGACAATAGGTAATGGCTTGAGTAATTTAGTACGTGGGATCGCCAATGTTTATCATCTACACTTGTATGTGTTTTGTGTGCAGTAAAAATCCGTGTGGCATCCCACTGCTCGAACGATTCGAACCCTGCATCAAAGTTACTAATAGTTAAGTCCAATCGAATCCTATAAAGACTGGCATTGTACCTGACTTTACTAAGCAGAGTAAATGAGATGTCCACGTTTAAATGCAAATTTCGTCCAAGGGTGGAAGTAACACTAAGCAGTTAACGTTAAACCAATAAATTGCTCTGTTCTTTTATATATAAAATAAATGGATTTCAAATAAAAATAAAAAAGGAGACGAAAAGAAAATGTATGCATCTTAAAGCAAGTAAAATTTGAATAAGAAAGAAATAACTTTAAAAAGAACGAGCGTTTTTACGATCGCCGAAGGAAGAAGAAACACAGACAAAAAAAAAAGAGAAAGTCTCGTTTTCGTTTCAAACCGACCACACAACTAAACGAGATCAAACGTTATAAAACTAGACAATACAAATGAGAGAAATTAGCATAAAGAGATGGCGAAAATGGTCTTGCGGCTGGGAACATTTTAACAAAATATCCTATAACACCGTCGCCAGCACCTTCAGAGACGCCAGTCCTTTTTGCTTGAGACGCCATGTTTTTTTTTATTTTGTTTTTGTTTTTTTTTTTTCTACTTCTTTTGTTTAAATATACATAACTTCGGAAATGGAAGTCACTCATTAATTCCCTCAACGGTAACACGTTCCACTATTTGCAAATTTTATGCTGTTATGAGTCGAGATTTAATTCTTTACGGTTCTTATATATATATATATATATATATCTTTTGTTTTCTTTTTCAAATCTCGTTGGATTTTATTTTATATTTGCTGTTTTCTTCCCGAAATCCTTTCTTTATTAATGTCGTCTCCAGAGACATGAACTGGCAGCAAACCAATGCCTTTCCAGATGATTTGCATACGAATTGGGTGAATCTGATACAAAATTGGCTTGAACGTAACACTTGAATTCTGCCAGGTTTTCGCGCGGACTGGATCGGCGGTGACGGCGGTAGTGGATGCACAAGGACATTTCAATAACATGAGTAGTATTTTTAGTACCGTCAGACGCAGATTTTCCCGGAACACGAAAGCGGTAGCGAGGGGAGGGCGGTCTCTTTGTGCCAAGAAATTGGTGTTTCGCCATTTACCGATTTAATAGGAATTCCCACATTTTTATTTTTAATATTTGTTAGCAAGTTACGGACAATTGTACGCAACCTAATTTTGGTTTGATTTTTTAAAGTTTGGTTTTCTTTACGTCAAAACACTGAAATGTGTAATCTTCCAATTTTTCTGTTAATACACACACACACATATATATATATATATATATATATATATATATATATATATATACTAGCAAAAGTACTCGTCGTTGACTGGGTTCAAAAACAGCCTACAGAAAATGGACTCTGATTTATGAAAGTATGATAGGTTATGAAAAGGAAGGGTTGTAAAGAGATAGCATCGAATTTGGGGGTATCAAAACCAAAGCAAAATATGATGAAAGTAAAAATAAAATAGATAAACCCCATAATTTATTATACCATACCTGTTCACACTGAAACACTTATCACAATATTCTGTGGATCTATATTAAAAAACCTTGTTAAACTTTGTGACATATTTTCATTCTATGGAGGTCAGGTGCGAACGAACGCCCCATAATTTTTATTATACCCTATTTCTTCAAACTGAAACATAATTATCAAAGATAGATATGAAAAGTCTTTATTAAAGTCTGTGCCTATTTCCATTCTATGGAGGCCAGGCACGAACGCAGACCCCACAATTTTATTATACCATCCCTATTTAAGTTAAAACATACTTATCAAAGTATTATTATGTACATCTATATCAAAAACACTTGTAAACGTATTTTTTTAATTTTTTTATTTCCATACTTTGTGGACTAGGCGCGTACGCAGACCCCACAATTTTAATGAACCACCGTTCTGCCAGATCAAACATACCCATTCCTGTGTCTCGATACATCTTCTATAATTATATGTGATCAGTTTTCTATAATAGTCAACCATATCGTAGCCTATTCGTGACCAGACACAAACACAGACGTTCAGCTTTATATTAAATAAAATTAAATATATATATACTACACCGCATTAGTTTTGAAAGTTTTTCAACCTTTTAAATCTCTTGTAATCATTGTATAATTTTGTTTCTAAGAATTCACATTAATCCTAATGTTATTTTACTGATCAGTTATTTACCATAAAACTGTTTCAGAGATTTAAATACAAAACACCAACTTATATCAGGATACTTCAGCAGTATGAATCAAACACCATTTCCTTAAGAAACAAAGACAAAAACGTCCTGGATGGATGAATGGATATATATATATATATATATATATATATATATATATATATATATATATATATATATATATATATTCCGAATTTTATTATGTCTATGTAATTGAGAATTCGGTTATTGTTCATATACCAATAAATTTTAAGTCAGTATAAGGTGACTTAATTTGTAAGTTTATATACATTATATATATATATATATATATATATATATATATATATATATATATATATATATATGGCACAATCACGTTGGCACACTAGTTCTCGCGAGATCACCGAAGTTAAGCAACGTTGAGTCTGGCCATTACCATTAGACGCTGTATGTACTGCGCCGAGTCGTAGAAATTTCCAGGTTGGTATCAGGAGGCGCATTAATTCTTCGTTCAGACACGCATCTAGGAGAAGGAAACTCTGGGGTAAAAACCTGCGGTATACTGTATACTCTGTGCTGTGGCAGTCATCTGCATCGACGGAGGTTAGCAGTAATATCAAAAAAGCGTGGATGGTTCTACACCAAGCCTTCACCACTATAAACAAATCATCTGTGTGGATTTCCGAGCAACTTAGTTGTTGTGGCGGAAGCTCATTCGTCGAAATCGACGGAAGAGTCCATCATATATAATTAGGTGACAACATCGGCTTGTGGAGTTGATTCAGTTCCACTTATATAGTGCTCAATGTCTCAGACGGAGATTAACAATATATTTTGAATGTATATGTATACGAGATGCTTTAAATAAGTTGTCAACCCTTTTTGTACAGAGATTTGAAATTGTTGTAAACCCTTGAAAATTCAGTATGCTATTGTTATATATTCTATGAGATGACTGACTACTTTTTATTTCATGGTTCAAATGAACAGCTACCGCAGGAATCAGAATACACCCTACTAAAGCCTGATTTTCACAGCTGGTGAATTTCAAAAAAGCAATCTAGATGTGAGGACACCTCAAAAAACGATATGCAATAAAATTCTGTTATAAACTTGACAAAAAGGTTACAGAAACGTATGGAATGCTTCAGACTGCTTTTGGACCATCTTGCATGAATCGAGCATCAGTTTTTGAGTGACATAAGAGATTCAAGGAAGGTAGGGAGTCTTTGAGAGTGATGGGGTGTGAGAGTAGTAAGGAAGTCACCAGAGTTGATTGGCCAAATAAATTCTCTATCTGTATAAAAGCCAAGTACGTCCAAAAATGGAGTACTTCTGCCACATCTGGGCTGGAGCTTCTAAAAACAGCCTATCCTGCCTTGATAAAATACAAAATAGACCTCGTGGCTTAGTGGGGGGTGCTCTCTTCTCTTCCATGCAACCTTTCTCCCACAAAAGTGACGTTGCGAACCTGTCTTTGTTTTATCGTTATTTCCATGGTAAGTGCTCGTCCGAGCTCCAATCTCTGCTCCCCTCGCCAATCGTTCACGAGAAACACCCGTCTAGCTAAAACCACTGTCAGTAATTTCCCCCACTCTTTATCTGTGCCTAAATCAAAACGTAGATTCCATGAACATAGCTTCTTCCTGAGAAGTGCACGCTTGTGGAATTCTCTTCCGTTTGCCTGTTTCCCACCTGACTACAACTTGGATGTCTTCAAGTCCAACATAAACACATTCCTGATTAATCGCCCTCTTAAGTAAGACACTTTATCAAATCTCCAATACCAACTATTACTACGATATTATCCGATTGATTATTGTACACAAAATAACCCTTATCTCCGAGTGGCTTCCGGGCCTTGATAAGTGGTGATCCCCATGTAAAAAAAAAAAAAAGGATTTCATGGATAAGGATCGTCATGTTTCTATAGAGACATTAAGTGCACAGTTTGATGTCAAGTTTGGGATATATACACACGCAGAAGATTTGCGCTAAGTTTGTTCAAAGGATGCTCAGATAAGATCAGAAATCGAGACGTTCCCATGACAGCAGGTGATCAATTCAGACCCCATAGTTCTTGATGCTTTGGTAACCTACGATGAAAGCTGGATCTACTGCTTGTTATGACGCAGAGACCAAGGGACAGAGTTCCTAGCTACAGCATGCTGGCTCTCCCAGCCCCAAGAAGGCCAGAGAGCAATTCCACACAGACATATGATGATCCCTTTTTTTAACAACACGGGCATGATCTACATGCACTTGGTTTTCACTGGACAGAGATTAAACAAGGAATACTATGTTGAGATTTTAAGGGAGTTCAGGAAAATATTTCGTCGGAAGAGGCACGCACCCTTTGAATCGGGTCGGTGGCATTTTCACCAGGACAATGCACCTGTCCACAACTCCACACTTTTTGACCAAGATGCGCATCAAGAGGATTCCAAACACTCCATGTGACTTTCCGTTATTTCCTAAGCTCACGGAAAACCTTACAGGCTGTCGTTATGAGATAATTCAGGAGATGAATTATGCTGTGAGGAGAAATATTGGCACGCTCACGCAAGATGATTTTCTTGGAGCCTTGCAAAAATCGTTGGAACGACCCAACAAGTGCATTGCAGCCGGAGGAGATTACTACGAAAGGGACTAATGTTTTGTGTTTCTACGATCAATAAAAGTGTCCACATGAAAAAAAAGTCTGGAAACTTATTGAAGGCATCTCATATATATATATATATATATATATATATACTTCAGTTGCAGTTTTTCATGTCTTACTAGCTTTAGCAAATAAAGTGTAAACAATTTTAATTATTTGCTATTATTTCCTCCTCTGAAGAGATGATAGACATCGAAATCCTATAGGATAAGGAGTTATATCAAATTTCTTCTTTGTCTTACATAGAATAATAAACATCTTTTGATTTTAAATTTAACCATTTCACGCCGTAAATTTTGGATTTGTTGAATTACTTATATATTCAGTACATGGTTTTGATTCGAAAAAGTGTCTAATATTTAAGAACAAATTGAAATTGATGAACCTTGTTTTGTTTTGTTTTTTATGTCTACTGATTATTGATTAAATCTGAATCATTTGATCTTTAAAATGAAAAGTTATACTCATTATGTCTACTAAAAACTCTTAAATACAAAGAAATGGGAGGATATTTATTGATGCCTAATGCCGATTGAAAAAAAAAATTGGGAGTATCTGAGTTTACGAAATGGGGTTCTGTTCATTTGTACTTCCTTTGCAGAAAGCTTGAACTAAAGATACATCACGATTAATTATATTACGCATAGTAGTCGTTAAAAAGAAGCTCACAATTACCAGTTATTTAGTTTAAGAATTAATCCAGAACATACAAATATATAAGCATACTTTAACTGATGAAGATAGGGATATACGCACTAACACACATATACATATATATGAGACACACGCACATATATGATACAGTTGGATTGTGTGTGTGTAAGTTTACTTTGAAATTCCAAACCCTGCTGGAAGAGATCAGACTGGTCGACTTGGCACAGTTCCGTTTGAATGTTTAACTCAAGAATTTGGGCGAGGAAAAAATATTGAACTCGAACATGCGGAAAATGGCCGCAGCTTGGTTGGCTGAACCCAGCCTTTGGTCCTTCTGTGATTATTTTCTTTTTCGGCTCTTTTTTTGTTTTCCAAACACTGGGCCACATTTTGGACCCTGCCAAGCGTTCGGTTTTCCTACTCACCGACCAATATTTCCCCATTTGCCCTTCTTTCAATCGTAAATTTCCGTCTGAATGCACACACTATCTTCTGCATTGGATCCGATCAACTTACTATGATCAATGGTTAGAACTTCTTACCCCAAACGAGGCATATTGCTACAGAGACGTAAGGGCCTATGTCAATTAGGGGCTCATACCTACTGGGAGCATCCGAAGTGGACAGTTGTGGAGCAAGATGTTTGTTCACATTACATTTAAATATTTTATACAGTCAGGTAAATGAGGAGCAAGGAAGGGGGCATTCAAATCCAATCATTTATTTACACTAATTCACCCCCAAACAAATAGACAGCTTAACTTGAAACTCCATAAAAGTTTCGCTCTGCAACAAACATGCAGTACGGTACGGTACGCCACGCCCTTGAATACGCGGTTATCTGTTTTTGGGCGACAACTCGTTTTGATGTAGAACAGAATCCTGATGAACATAATTTTACCGAGAATTCTTCATAAGTTGTGGTTTCGGTGTCGATTATAGCTGATGGCACTCAAGTCATTTCATTTTTTTTTTAGAAAGTATTTTACCAAGAATTCTTCATAATTTTGTTTTCATTTTCGATTATAGTTGATGGCACTTAAGTCATCGATTTTTTAGTAATAATTTTATAAAGAATCCCTCATAAGTTTTGGTTTCGGTTTCGATTTTAGCTGATGGCACCTTATTAATTTTTTTTATAAATAATTTTATAAAGAATTCTTCATAAGTTTGGGATTCGGTTTCGATTTAAACTGATAAACCAAAGTGATAGATATATATTTTTTTTATTTTTCAAATCGCAACTTTATAATATATTAGCAGTTCCGTCCAGCTTTGCTCGGGCCCTATGTACTATTCATAACTTTATGTTCATATGTATGTATTAAAAAATCTGCATGTGTACAGTAATGCCTTTCTATATAATAGGATTCCTTAACTACCATAGAGAAAAGTTAGTAGAGACAGCAGAGGTCAAATGTTTGTTTAACTTTGACCCCAATTTTGGCTCCTTAATATTGTTTTGGGTTCAAATCAAATTAAAATACTTCACCCATGTCCAAGTAACCTACATCTAAAATTTCAAGTGTTTAGACACAAAATTGTCGGAGGAATTTGGTAGAGCCTGCAAAGGTCAACTCTTTCAACTCTGACCTCTTGGCAGCGAAATTTTCGCCTAAAAACCGATTAAAAAGCCTATGTCTGAATATACTTTATGTAAAATTTCAAATGTTTAGACCAGAAATTAGCGGAGTAATTTCGTAGAGACCGCAGATGTCAAGTTTTTTTTTTAACTTTGACCTCAATTATGACCCCTTAGCATTTATTGTTTTGGGTTCACTTACTAAGTTTCCGAGCCAGTTTTTAACTCTTATGGCAGGATAGGGACGCGCCGATCAGCTCCTACTCAGATGTCGCAACAGTACTCCATGTTAAAGCGTGCCTGGCTCTTATACAGGTAGAGGATTGCATCGGCAGTGATATACCTGCTAGAGTGGTAAAAGGGATAGAACCATTTTTCCAAGGATTTTTAAAACAGATTTGATGTATGTGCTCCATTTTAGATCAGGTTGGTTGGTTGGTTGGTTGGTTGGTTGGTTGGTTGGTTGTTTCTTTGTTTTTGTTTTACGGCATATCAACCCTTTCCAGGTTATTTAATGCCGAATCCAGTGATTTGGAAGAATTTTTTTTAATAGAATGTTTTGTTTTTATTTTCAAGTCAGTTGCTATTTAACCCATATTTGGGACCCTAACAGGTACTACCACTCCGGGTCAGAGTGGACTTGGGAGCAATGGCAATTAAGGGGTTGCTCGACACTCCCCAAAGCCCGCAAGCTAAGGCCTCACCATCGGATATCGTTTAAGGTCATATCCAGGACCCTTTAGATCAGGAGTAAAGGTCATGGTTTGGAAGATTGTGATAATATTTTCCCAATGAGTATTCTTTAAGCATAAAGCATTTTAAGATCAACTTGTTCTATGAAAAATTATCCTACGTATAGAAATATATTTGATAATCTAATTCGGCATTAAATAATCCAAAAACTGGTTGATAGGCGGTAAACCGGAGCTAACATCTCTCTCTCTCTCTCTCTCTCTCTCCTGTATAACCATGTGTTTACTCTTAACAATTGTATACCGGCGTGTATAATTTTAGAAGTATTAACAATCAATTTTATTAGCAGAGTGCAATTGTATCATAGTGCGTATACCGCGCGTGAGAAAATCAGCAGCAGTCATGGGATAGCTGACTAGTAAAAATATTAGCAGCAACAGTCATCTTAGCAAATTAAGCAAGTGTGCACACGCTGACATCTAAGGGAAAAAAGATAAATAAAGAAAAAGACCAGGACGTGGTCGAGCCCCCCCTCCCCAAAAAAAAGAGAAGCAAGTTGCGACCAGACAAGATGGACGTATAAAGTTGAAAATGAGAAAGCGCTGGCTTACGGTCAGCTCGAGGTGGCGAGGAGAGAGCTTTAAAAAGCACATGTGTGTGCGCGAAAAGACTTCTGCAATATAATGAGATGAGTTGTTTTGGAAGAACCACGATTAAATGCATTTCATTTGCAATTTTAAGAAAATGCCAAGTCGGATTTTTATTTCCCGTTTTATAAATTTGTTCCTTTGCGACAGTAGCAGACAACGTGCGAATCCGAAGGGTTTGATGTATAAAAACGCGGTTCGTGTGTAACGACCACGCTACACAACAAACCATGTAAAAAGGCGAAGGATATTGCATCTGTACAGCGCCTGAATGTTTTGTCCAAGGCGACTATAAACTTGGATATTGTAAATATCATTACGACCTCGTCTGTACATGTATCTATATATTAATACGATAACGTGCGTGTTATTTTCTGTGTCCCGCTTACATCCGGGTCGTTTAATTGTTATGTACTTCCATTTCTTGTAATAAATAATTTTACCAAGAATTCTTCATAAGTTTTGGTTTCGGTTATAGCTGATGACACTTAAGTCATCTTTTTTTTTTTCTTTTTAAATAATTTTACTAAAAATTCCTTATAGGTTTTGGTTTCGATTATAGCTAATGGCACTCCAATAATGTATTTTGAAATGATTTTATCAAGAATTTTTCATAAATTTTGGTTTCGATCATAGCTGAAAGAAACTAAAGTTATATATATCCCTATGTACCTTATGAAGAAAGGTATCCAAGATGTCTACAAACGAAGACGAATTCGTAATCATACGTGTAATTTATTTGTATGAATAAGGTAGACAGGTGAACGAATGAATATCAGTTTAAACATAGGTTGTATAATTTCAGATGATCGTCTGAATTACCTATTCATGCTCATTTATAAAGGATTTTACGTACCTTCAAAGAAATGATCCCAAAATATTAATTAAAATTAATTCACTTCAAATTATAACGCATTTCCAATTTATTTCTTCGCTTCTATGCGTCTGTGTATTTTTCTTTCCATTTTACGGTATTTTTCACACTGAGACAAGATTTTATTTTATTTTCAGTCCCATGAAAACGCTCCTGTGAGTGCCCCCTCATTAAAAACGCTCCCGAGAGCTTCCCGCCATGAAAACGATCCCAAGAGCTTCCCGCCATGAAAACGCTCTCGAGAGCTTCCCGCCATGAAAACGCTCTCGAGAGCTTCCCGTCATGAAAACGCTCTCGAGAGCTTCCCGTCATGAAAACGAATGTCGCCGCCAAACGTAGAATTGACGTACATCGCAAGACGAGCAAGATTTGCGCTTGGACCTGATGTTTCGTCCTCTCACCTCCCTTTGTCACGCGCAGACATTGTTCTGAATGACTGTTTTTTTGCAAAACTAGTCCACATTAAATATGGCGGTATTGTTATAGCAAGGTAAAATTAAAATAAAAAAAGCACAATCTTAGGAAACTGTTCGAATTTGTGTATAACCTGCGGGTTATACACCGGAAAAATACGCTGCGTCAATATGAATTCATAAAATGCCTTCCAGTAAACCATGTTTAAAAAAAAATGCTTCCCCCCCCCCCCAGTAAGAAAATGGCGAATTGAACATCGGTTTGTCAAGATTGTCTTACCGGAGTCCATCGGTACAGAAAATCATATCTATTACACTTATAAAAGGAATCCTTTTTTCCGCTTCGTAGTTTCTGCTAGCAAACTGATCGGCGAGTTACGGCTTAGTTTGTCTCTTGTTTTTTCAAATGGAAACAAACTGTCTGGGCGAGTTAGTTCAGCTTCCCGCCCTTATATATGTGTTACACGAACGCGCCCCTTCGTCGTGGGTGAGAGGGAGTCACACACACACACACACACACACACCAGCCAATATCCCACCCGATTTGTATCCGATTGGAAATCCTTCATGCGTTAATCAGTAGCGCATTTTATTTTTGTTTCTGTTCCTACAGCCTCTGTTTAAAAATAAAAAGAAAAAAGAGAAAGGAATTCCTACCCCTGATAACACACGTCGCCATCTTGCGCCAGTCCTTACGGGTATGCTTAAAAGAAGGCTTTGATGACCACATCTCCTCCTCCGTTTTCTTTTTTTAAACAGAAAGAACAAAGAAATATATTAAGCACATACATACATACATACATACATACATACATACATACATACAGATATGTTTGGTTTGTGATGGTATAGGCTGGACCCTCTTTCATCAGGAAATAAACTGGTGGCTTGTCAAAATATTCTCGGTCCAATTTCTCACAGCTTAACGCTGGGGTCGGCTTCTCTTTCACTGCAGGGTTTTTATAAGTCAACTTCATTATCAGCTGCGAAGCAATCGGACCGGCAAAAATGCTGATCTGTTGCGACAATTGTCAACTGAGATGGCCATTCCAATCAGAGACGGACAAACTTCGTATTTTGAACACCCTGGTCGCGGCCATTTTCTTTTTGAGTTTATACTTTTCCTCCTTTCATCGCTAATAACGCCCTCCCCCTTTTTGTTCCCGCTCATTCTTTTCTCGCTTTCATTCTATTCTTTATTTTTATATTTTTGTTTATTCATTTATTTTACTTATTTGTTTTACGGTTCCCTTTCTTTAGTCATACTCTTTCAATCTCGATCAGTATTTGTCTATCTCCCGACGGTGGAATGATGTGACACAAGGATAGGGGAAAGTGGGATTTGAAGAGCCAGCACCCTGGAGGAAGAGCGGCTGTTCTAAAAAATATGCATGGACGCACCAGTCAGTATTCCCCAGTAAGAACGTCTTAGGTGATTAGCAATAAATTAACCCATTTCTTCAAAAGGAGAAGGCAAGACCTGGGAGGGTGACGTCCTAAAACTATACAGAACCAGGACATAGCTCAGTTAACAGGGAACCAGCCATCTCAGCAATGGCCCATACTCCATTGGATTCGGTCTGGTTTGTTTTACGGCATATCAACCCTTTTCGGGTTACTTAATGCCAAATCAGTTATTTTGGAAATAGTATTCATGTTGCATCCAGTTATTTTGTAGAAGGTTTTTATTGTTCAAGCTCTTTATGTGGCACAATGACGTAGCCCCTTTTGAGGGAGCTGGAGGCTTCTACATTAATAAACTTTGTGCCTAACTTGGTCTGTACATGTGAATTGCAGATGTGTTAAACAGATGTTTGTGATTTTTAAAATGTTCTGCTATGACTCAAACCAAGAATGGCAGTTTGTTTATAAAATTGAACCAAGGCTAAACGATATAAGACCTTAGAATTTGAAAAGTCAAACCCGAAAGAGCTCATGGGTACAAAAACAAAACAATGTTTAACCGTTATGTATGAATGTCCCCACCTCTCTCTCTCTCTCTCTCTCTCTCTCTCTCTCTCTCTCTCTCTCTCTCTCTCCGTGAAGAAAGAGAGAATTAAATATAATTCTATTGTTTTAAACAGTTGACGCTTGCATTCTGGAGTCTGGACGCGACATATTATGCCTCTGGTTTCAACTGGTCTTTATAAAAAATATGCTCCGTATTGTTAGATCTTAAATTATATATATATATATATATATATATATATATGATTAGTTTTTTTTGGAAAAAGAATTCCAGCAGAGTGCTCAATTAAAAGGAAAATCCAAATTTTAAGAGCGTACTTATATTTTGTGTACAGAAAGTTGTTAGTTGAGACAGGTCATTGGTACCGTCGGTTTCAAGCCCGATAATAAGGCCCGTTTAAGGTATCCTTATCAAGCTCTCTTCAGCCAATATTCGTCTATCTTATAACCGGATATATATATATATATTATAAAAATGCATTTGTTCGCTATTTTTGTATAAGCGTTAAATTTCAGCATGCCATTAATGTATACGATGGAAAGATGCCTGTAACGACCCAATGAAGAAGCGACCCATGCCAGCCGGTTATAGCCGACGACATATCGACCCGTTGTGTTGATGTATCGTTGCATATCGTGTCTAACACCCGGGGAGCTGGTTGCGTTCCCAAGTAACTCTCCCTGCGAAGCGATACGATCATATTTGTATGTCCAATCATTAGTTTGTAGTGCTTGGTTTGGTTGTTTTATAGTGGAGGTTATCGTTTTTTGTTCCCTGCATGAATGGGTTTTGCAATGGGAGAGGGAAAAAGGTTACAGCATTAATATGTGGTACATTTTAAGTTGGGAAACCAGTCAGAAAGTGAGGGATATAGAAAGAGAAACGGGGGGAAAATGGGGAAAAGGAAAAGAGGGAAATAGTGGGTTGCTGTTTTTTGTTTCGGTTTTGCAAAAAAAAAAAACAAAAAAAAAAAAAACAAATGTAGAAAAACAAAAAGCATCAATATCAGATGCATTTCGTCTGAGGAAACCAATATCTTCAAACAGTCTGATCTGGTAGCACCAGTGTTGGCTTTGAGACAGAAATCAAATTCTCGGCTGAACTCTCACGTCGTTCCTTTTCTACTCCATTTTCTTTCTGCTCCCCCTTATTGTTTCCTTTGACTCTTTATCGTGTATAACATTTTTTATTTTGCTTCCAAGTCTCATTCTCTTCTTTTTCTAGTTTTCCTATTTCTTTTTAAAACTTTCTTTTGCAAATCCGACAATTTTTTCTTGTTCAAAGTGTTTAATAAAAGCCCTATGTGTTAAGCATGAGTTTAATATTTTCTTCTATACATTAAGTTAATCAACTTGTTCTTATTCATTTCTTGAACTTATTTTTCAACTGAACTTTTTTAGTTTGGCGGGGGGGGGGTACTAAGTTTAATATTTAAATAAGCCTTATATGGTTTTATATTCGTATGTTTTAGGATAGTCCGCCATTTTATCTTTTTTTTCGCGGATTTCAACTTCAAAAAATTAGTCTGTCTAATTCGAGCTAACGCGCGACTGCACCTTCTCATTCATATCGTCATTCTTCAGATTCGGAAACACTCGGGAATTTCCGTGAATACTCGAGATTAACTAAGTACGAAAATTTTCTGGGTGTACCTTCATTACATAATCTTTTGTTCCTTTTGCCCTTGCCCGGCGTTCTAAGAAAGTTTTGAATTGTCGTCAATCCTAAGCGGATATACAAATCAAATCCTACAAACTTCAGAAACAATGAGAATAGAACCCGTCGTCCCAGTGATACTATTGGTGTGCCACTCTCCGCCCCCCCCCCCACGTTGGGAAGAGGGAGAAATAGAAAACTATAACAAAAGAAGAAATAGGTCTATGAGTGGGGCAGGTTATCGCAATATTCCGTAAGAATCTTTCACTTAGTGACACAAGCACCAAGTGAAAGATTGTTTCTATATTAGCAGAACAACGGCATAAATTGTTCACCAACCCACACAAAAGGCAGCTGAAATTATATTGTTAAGCAACGTGTGACTGTTTTGTTTTTGTTTTTTTGACAAAGGACTGAACAAGGTATCAGTTAGTATACTTTAGAGTTAGTTTTAGAATTGACAACGGGTTTTACGACGGTTGGAGAAGTTTGTAACAGTCTTAGAGAGTTGTGACGATTGACGACAGTCGTCAAGAGCAGTTGCCAATTAGACAGAGTTTGAAGTTGCAGGTTTTATTTATTGTTTGGTTTTGCGGTATATCAAACCTTTTCGTGTTATTTAATGCCAAATCCAGTTATTTTGGAAACAGTATTTATGTTGCGTCCAGTTGTTTTGTAGAAGGTTTTTATTCTTCAAACTCTTTGCATCTTCAATCGCTAGTTTGCAGTGTTTGGTTTGGTTGTTTTACAGTGGATTTTATCGTTTTTGTTCCCTGCCCTGCAGAACATGAATTAGTTTTGCAATGGGAGTGGGAAAAAGTTTACAGTATCAATGTTTAAGTTGGCAAACCTGTCAAGAAGTGGGGGGGAGATAGAAAGAGAAAAGGAAAATGGGAAGAAAGAAAAGGAGAAATAGTGGGGGGTTGTTTTTGGTTTGGGTTTTGCAGAACAAAGTTTTGCAAAAAGAAGCAAACAAAACAACAAAAAACATCAATATTAGCTGCATTTCGTCTCAGGAAGCCAATATCTTCAGACAGCCTGATCTGGTAATACCAGTGAAAGTTGACTCTGTAAAATTGATGATCGTAGCTCAGAGTAGATAGGAAAATGAATTAATAAATCGACGACAAAGAGGCCTCGACATAGGACTACTAAGATGTGAACCTTAGCATGAATAGGGTCAATGGTGCCACACGTCCAGAATGACAATATTTACAAAAAGTGTTTGTGGTTATATTCTTTTGTGTTTGTTTTATGTGCTTGTGAAACCGTGCACTCGCTTTCGACAGCCACCAATGTGAGAAACAACGACACGGTCAGAAGACAAGACGAAGGGAAGCAATCCACGGCACACAACGTTGGGATCGACGATGTTCCCAGTTGGGCGACACCATGTGTCGCCCTTTAATGTCGCAAGCAATATCGTTATGCCCTTAATATGTGCGTAATTGTGCAATTCCAGGTGTACGATCGTTGTTCCTTATGATAGGAAGCAAGTATGGATCCCGGAAAAGGTAGATAACGATTCTACCAGAAAATGTATTCAATAATTAATGCAAGTTTCTCTAATAAATCTGCTGACTTGTCACGATTATTGATAGAAAAGAGTACAAAATTGTGGCCAACGTATAAAATTACGTTGGAATAATTATTTGGACTGTCTTGTTGATCTAAAACAAAATTTGTCAAAGTTCTTAGTCTTGAGGAAATTTCAATATTACAATCTAGCGCTTCTACTCTATTGGAACGATATTTCAGAAATTGTAATATTGAATTCCACATGAAAACAACGGTATATACGTAATCCCCGTATTTTTAAGATGATTATATCCAAAAATTATGAAAATCGATGAGGTAGAAAAATTTCTTTTTAAAGCAAAATAGAATTTGAAGAACACGATCGTGTATGCTTATGTAAGATACTGGAGAGTCACAAGGGAGGCAATTCAACAGTTGCAAAAAATAACTTGTATATATGTTATTTTTACGTTATTTAATTTTTAGGCGAACAGTCATTTTTATATTAAAAAAAATATGAAAAAATCTTAAATAAAAATCACTCAAACACTGTCTATATGTTATGTCTAGTGTGTTATTTGTTTTGCATTAGTCTGATTACAAATTTAGAGTTACGGCCCTTGTTTTTGGTTTCGTTTTGCTACATTTTATAAAAACAAGATGGCGGCAATTTTTCACCTGCTAACACCATTAAAGTTTTTTATTTTTTAATAATTCAGTAAATTTCAGGTAATTTCGACTGCATAATTTGAAAGTTATTCTAATTTATTAGAATTGACAAAAAAATCAGTTGAAACCA